>NC_050458.1:7480859-7780859 GCF_903995425.1 Onychomys torridus | reverse complement strand
CTTTCTTCCTAACACCTAGCTCCAAAAGCCTGTCAATCACACAGGAAAGTGGGTCACATCACCACCACACTCCTGGTATTGGTTTTCTAGTTGTTACTTTCATAGGGGACATGACAAAATACTGGAAAAAATCAGCTTAAGGTCAGAAAGGTTCCTTATGGCCCACAGGTTAAAGTTGCCATCTATCATGGCAAGAACAACAGGAACAGGTGTGTGAAGAAGCTAGGTCACATTGTGTCCACAATCAGGAAGCGAAGAAATGACTCTTACTACGTGGGTCTTTTTCTCCTTCTTGTTCAATATTAGACTGAAGCTCATGACCTGGTGCTGCCCACATTCATGGTGGGTCTTCCCAGTGTGACCAGAAATGTTGGGATCCATTGGTGGTTGTCAACTGGAGAAATTGGGGTTACCCCTTTGGGGTTCTTAGTTTCATTAATAAAATAATTGAAGAACAGACTCAAATGGAAATTTGAGGAAAATTTTTATAAGAATTTTAAAAAAATCCTCAGGGTTGGCAAGCTATAAATCTTAGCAGCTACCTAAAAGAGATTGGAGAAGAGAAGGGAAGAGGGCATGCTGCTTGAATTAAACAGGAATGGAATCCAGATACTTGGTGGGCTAGCAGACACATTACAGAGAGGAGGGCTTTGGAGACCAAAGATTCTTCAACACTATCAAAAAAAGCATACCTGGATTCTGGGCAACATCTGAAGGAAAGAGACAGAAGAAAGTAAAGGAAAACTTCATGGCAGCTTGTAGGGACTGAGTTAGGTGATGAAATTCTGCAAAGTAAAAGTGCAGGATCTTATTAAAAGAATAATTACTCTGCCTATAGCATGGCCTAAGGTGAGGCTGCCTTCCTGGGGGTGGGGTCCTTCCTTCCTGAGGGATGGTTCCTTGGACAAATTACTGACTTGCCCAAGTGAAATATTGTCTCCAGCTAGGCCAGATAGTCTATTCCCTTGACCAGGATGTTTCCCTTAGTGGGCCTTTATTGCTATTCTAACAACTCTGCAAATGACCTCATAGACATGCCCGGAGACTTGTCACCTAGATGAATCTAAACTTCATTGAATTGACACTCATGATAAACCATCAAATACCTGCTGTGGGATGTCTTTGTGTATGCTGTGAATATGTGTTACTCACACTGGCTAATAAATAAAGCTGCATTGGCCCATGCAGGGGAGGATGGAGCCAGGCAGGAAAATCCAAAGGAGAGACTGAGAGGAGAAAGGAGAGTGAGAGGAAAAGTCAAACTACTTTCCAAGGAGCAAAATGTAACGGGATGCAGATAAAGCCAAGGAGCACGTGGTGATACATAGATAAGTAGAAATTGGTTAATTTAAGATGAAAGAGCTAGCTAGCAAGAAGCCTGCCGTAGGTCATATAGTTGGTAATTAATATTAGCCTCTGAGTGACTATTTTATAAGCAGCAGTGGGACCATGTGAGAGAAACTTCTGGCTACATTTTGGCACCCAACATGGGGCGAGAATTTACACACAAAACCTGAGAAAGCTTTAAAAGAGGGTTCTAAAATGGAACCAAAAGCAGCTTCCTAATTGTGTCTCTCAGGCAAGCCATGATACAGAGATGCCTCAGCTTGCTGGCATGAGCTACAGTATGGCAGGTTCCTGCCATGGTACACAAAGGTGTCTCCAAGCATTTATCACACTACATGGCAGATTTAGCTTTTGCACAAATTCACAAAAAAAGCTGCTTGGCTGTGTGGCCTTACAGTCCCCAGCTCAGGCCTAAGCTACACATGGCCAGAATCTCCACCCCACCTGGGTCAGACTCCCTCACTCACTGGCTAAGTTTTTGTTGTAGCCTCTCTGCAGCAAATTCCATAGGTTTTTGAGCTCCAAAAACCATAGGAGTTAGCCACTTTCTCACACTTTCCCCCGTGTAGATGGCTGGATCTTTCGATTCTTTCCTCTCCTGGTGGGTTTTGGCTTTCTCTGGGCTCCCTCCTAGGGCTACTGCACACCATCATATGAATTCTTATTGTCAGCAGATTTGGTGAGTCAATTGGTATTACCTCAAGGGAGGAATTAGTTAAAAGAAAGTTTTTCCACAAATTACAAAATGGGAAACATTTTACAGTGGAGGGAATTTGGTCTCTGTTTGATAATACAATAACGATTGACAGTTAAAAAATGAAATAAATAAATCTGAGGATAATTAATGTTGATAGGATAGATAAATATTATTTGTTTGATCATTTTTGATTTATCATTTAAAAAGTTGGCCAAGATAAAAGTTTTAGAAAAACTTGTTAAAACAGATCATAGAGATATTCAGACCCAGATAGGAGAATTTAAGGGAGAACCAATCTCAACATTGCATTATAAGATTAAAGAGAAACAGCCATGAATTTCAAATAGTCAACCTTAATCTATCCAGTAACCTTACAGGAACTACACAATGATAGACATCCTCAAGGCTGTATAAGAGCTGACTTGACTCCTGCACAAATGTTAGATTTGAGGAGATTCAAAGAAGCAATAGTCTCATATAGCATCCACTCATCTTTGGTGAAGCAGATGTTAAACTCGTGGTCAACTGAAAATAGAATTACTCCTTAAAACTGGAGAGATTTGGTTATAGCTGTCTTTGAGGCTGGTCCCCAATTACAATGGAGGTCCTGGTTGAAGGGTGAGGCTAACACTATTGAATAACTAAGTAGAGCTAGAGGTATGGAAATTTGCCAAGATCAATTTCCTGGAGAAGACAATTATGCTGATATGCAAAGACAATATTTCTGTGTTGCCCACACCCTGGCTTTATGCCTCATGGCAGCCTTGAATGCTAGAGACAAATTTGATGAAGTAAAAAAGAAAATTAAGTCATTTACAAAAGTTATACAGCCCCCCCCCCAAAAAATCTTCACTGATTTCCTACAAAGATTGACTTCAGCAGTAAATAGAAGGATAACAAATTCAGAAGCTAGACAAATAATAATTGAATCTCTGGCTTTTGAAAATGCTAATGCACAATGCAAAAGTATAATTAGGCTGTTAAAGGTAGGATCAGCACCCTTGGAGGAATGGATCTGAGACACAATTAATATTGAATCTCATGACCATGATGATACTTGAATTGGAGAGGTGATTTCCAGAGATTTGAAGAAAAACAGTAAAGTCAAATGTTTCAATTGCGGTAAATAAAGTTGCCTAAAAAGGGACTGTAAACAGGGCATTCCTATAAATAATGTTTTCTCAAGGAATAATTCCAACAGAATGCCCCTCCCTTCTGGATTATGCAGAAGGTATGGAAAAGGCAGACGTTGGACTAACAAATGTATGTCAACAGGAGACAGACAAGGTAATCCTTTGCAATCAGGAAACTCCCTAAGAGGCCTCTCACAGGCCCCCCATGTCAAATTTGGTTCAGTGATTGCCTGTCACTGTGGAAGAAATTCCTTCCCAGAACAATTAAAGAACCCAATGCCTATTGTAAAGAACCATACTGCTTGGGGTGATAGAACAGCTATAGAAAGGAGAACAAAATTTCAGAAGAAACCATAAAACAAAGTTTTTTGGCAAACTTCTGTAAGTGAACAAAGACCAAAATTAAATGTGCAAATAAATGACATTCTCATTGAAGGTCTTGTAGACATAGGTGCAAATGTAACAATAATTACACCAGAATCTTGGCATCTAAATTGGCCTCATCAAGATGTAGATGTTCAGCTTTTAGGGACTGGAAAATTATCCCAAGTGAAACAGAGTGTGAGATGGGTCAAATGTACAGAGCCAGAAAGACAGAGAAGAAAATTAAAGTCATATGTGGCTAACAGAGCTATGAATTTATGGGGATATTATTTATTATAACAATGGAATACCCAGATTAACATTCCTCCAATCTCAGAAATAAACCATAAACTAACATATGTTTCTGAGAAAAATATTAAAAGGTATTATAAAGGACAGTCACCGAGCATCCAGATGGTATAAGAACAGGACACAGCAGCTACTGCTCTTTTAAAGACATCAACAGCCCTACCTTTAAAATGGTTAACAGACAAGCCTATATGGATTCAGCAATGGTCTTTAACAGCAGAGAAACTACAGACCTTAGAACAGCTGGTACAAGAGCAGTTAAATGCTCAGCATATTAAAGAATCAACCAGACCTTGGAATTCTCCTGTATTTGTTATTAAAATGAAATCTGGCAAATGGAGAATAGTAACATATATAAGAGCTATTAACAAGGTAATTCAGCCAATGGGATGCCTACATTCTGAAATTCCTTTGCCTACTGTTACCGAAAGAATGACCTCTTATAGTTATTAACTTAAAAGACTGTTTCTCTTCAATATCCTTACAAGAAAAAGACAGAAAAATTTGTCTTCAGGTGTCTACTTATAATAATTCTCAACTGGTTACAGGATATCAATGGAAGGTTCTCCCACAGGGAATGTTAAATAGCCCACCCTAGTGCCAATATTTTGTACAATAGCCATTGGAAGTAACACATAAACAATTTCCTCAACCTATAATTTACCATTATATGGATGACATTTTACTGGCTGATTTAGAAAGAATGTTTTAAGAAGTAAAAAAAAAAAAAAAAAAAAATTTACATTGTTGAGGATTACAAATTGCTCATGAAAAGTTACAAAGAGGAGATTCTATTAATTATTTAGGATATAAAATAGGTCTACAGAAAATTAGACCCCAAAAGGTGCAAATTAGGAGAGATCAACTACAAACTGTTGATGTCTTTCAAAGATTTATTTCAAAGGAGACATTTCCAATCTATGGACCACTGTTGGGATAAAAAATGATGAACTGAGTAATTTGCTCAAAACTTTAGAGGGTGACATGGTCCAAGAGAATTATCACCTGAGAGAGAACTGGCTCTGGTGGAAAAGAAAATACAGGAGGCACACAGGGACTGTTTGGATCAAAAGCTGGATTGCATTTGGGTTATTTTACTCTCTAAGTATTCTCCTACAGGAATTTTAATGCAGAGGGAAGATATTAGAATGACTATTTCTACCAAATAAACAGAGTAAAAAATTAAAAACTTATCTGGAAAAGATCTCTGAGTTGATTTAAAAAAAAATTGTCAATGAAAATGAATATACCACATACCCAAACTTTTGGGACACTATGAAATCAGTGCTAAGAGGGAAATTCATAGCACTAAATGCCCACATAAAGAAAGAAGCTGGAGAAATCTTATGCTAGGGACTTGACAGCACACCTAAAAGCTCTTGAACAGGAAGAAGCAAAGTCTCCCAGGAGGAAGAGATGCCAGGAAATTATCAAATTGAGAGCTGAAATCAATAAAATAGAAATAAAGAGAACAATACAAAGGATTAATGAAACAAAGAGTTGGTTCTTTGAGAAGATCAACAAGATAGACAAGCCCTTATCCAAACTAACTAAAAGACAGAGAGAGAGCATCCAAATTAACTAAATCAGAAATGAAAAGGGGGACATAACAACAGACAATGAGGAAATCCAGAGAATCATCAGGTCATACTTCAAAAACCTCTACTCCACAAAACTGGAAAATCTAAAAGAAATGAATAATTTTCTGGAGAGGTACCACATACCTAAGTTAAATCAAAACAAGATAAACCATTTACATAGCCCAATAACCCCTAAGTAAATAGAATCAGTCATTAAAAGGTTCCCAACCAAAAAAAGCCCAGGACCAGATGGTTTCAGTGCAGAAATCTACCAGATCTTCAAAGAAGACTTAATACCAATACTCTTTAAATTGTTCCACACAATAGAAGCAGAAGGAATACTACCAAAATCATTCTATGAGGCTACAATTACCCTGATTCCTAAACCAAACAAAGATGTAACAAAGAAAGAGAATTACAGACCGATCTCCCTCATGAGCATTGATGCAAAAATACTCAATAAAATACTGACAAACAGACTCCAAGAACACATCAAAACAATTATCCACCATGATCAAGTAGGCTTCAACCCAGGAATGCAAGGGTAGTTCAACATATGAAAGTCCATCAATGTAATATACCATATAAACAAACTCAAAGAAAAAATCCACATGATCATCTCACTAGACACAGAAAAGGCATTTGACAAAATCCAACACCCCTTCATGATAAAGGTCTTGGAGAGATCAGGAATACAGGGAACATGCCTAAACATAATAAAGGCAATCTACAGCAAGCCAACAGTCATCATCAAATTAAATGGAGAGAAACTCAAAGCAATACCACTAAAATCAGGAACAAGGCAAGGCTGTCCCCTCTCCTCATACTGATTCAATATAGTACTTGAAGTCCTAGTCAGAGCAATAAGACAACATAAGGAGATTAAGGGGAAACAAATTGGAAAGGAAGAAGTCCAGCTCTCCCTATTTGCAGAAGATATGATAGTATACATGTGTGACCCCAAAAATTCAACCAAGGAACTGATACAGCTTTTAAACACCTTCAGCAACATAGCAGGATACAAGATCAACTCAAAAAAATCAGTAGCCCTCCTATATACAATAGACAAACAGGATGAGAAGGAAATCAGAGATACATCACCCTTTTCAATAGCCACAAATGATATAAAATACCTTGGGGTTACACTAACTAAGCATGTGAAGGACCTATATGACAAGAACTTTAAGTGCTTGAAAAAAGAAATTGAAGAAGATGTCAGAAAATGGAAAGATCTCCCACGCTCATGGATAGGCAGGATTAACATAATAAAAATGGCAATCTTACCAAAAGCAATCTACAGATTCAGTGCAATCCCCATCAAAATACCAACACAATTCTTCACAGACCTGGAAAGAATAATACTCAACTTCATATGGAAAAACAAAAAACCCAGGATAGCCAAAAGAATCCTGTACAAATAAATAACCTCTGGAGGCATCACAATCCCCAACCTCAAGCTCTACTATAGAGCTACCATAATAAAAACAGCTTTGTATTGGCATAAAAACCAACATGTGGACCAATGGAATCAAATTGAAGACCCTGACATTAACCTGCACACCTATGAACATATAATTTTTGACAAAGAAGCAAAAACTGTACAATGGAAAAAAGAAAGCATCTTCAACAAATGGTGCTGGCATAACTGGATGTCAACGTGTAGAAGGTTGCAAATAGATTGATATCTGTCACCATGCACAAAACTTAAGTCCAAGTGGATCAAAGACCTCAACATAAATCCAGTTACTCTGAACCTGATAGAAGAGAAAGTAGGAAGTAGTCTTGAATGCATTGGCATAGGAGATCACTTCCTAAATATAACACCATTAGCACAGATACTGAGAGAAACAACCAATCAATGGGACCTCTTGAAACTGAGAAGCTTTTGTAGAGCAAAGGACATGGTCAGCAAGACAAAGCGACAGGCCACAGAATGGGAAAAGGTCTTCACCAACCCCACATCTGACAGAGGGCTGATATCCAAAATATATAAAGAACACAATAAATTAGACATCAAAATGCCCAACAGTCCAATTAAGAAATGGGCTATAGAACTAAACAGAGAATTCTCAACAGAGGGAGCTCAAATGGCTGAAAGACATTTAAGGAATTGCTCAACATCCCTAATTATCCGGGAAATGCAAATCAAAATGACTCTGAGATACCACCTTACACCTGTCAGAATGGCTAAGATCAAAAACACTGAAGACAGCTTATGCTGGAGAGGATGTGGAGCAAGGGGAACTCTCCTCCACTGCTGGTGGGAATGCAAGCTTGTACAGCCACTTTGGAAATCAATATGGCACTTCCTTAGAAAATTGAGAATCAATCTCCCCCAAGCCCCAGCTGTAGCACTCTTCGGCATATACCCAAGGAATGCTCAATCATACCACAAGGGCATTTGCTCAGCTATGTTCATAGCAGCATTGTTTGTAATAGCAAGAACGTGGAAACAACCTAGATGCCCTTCAACTGAAGAATGGATAAAGAAAATATGGTACATATACACAGTGGAGTACTACTCAGCAACTTCAAGTATTATTTTGAATCAGTATGGGGAGAGGGGACAGCCTTGCCTTGTTCCTGATTTTAGTGGTATTGCTTTGAGTTTCTCTCCATTTAATTTGATGATGGCTGTTGGCTTGCTGTAGATTGCCTTTATTATGTTTAGGCATGTTCCCTGTATTCCTGATCTCTCCAAGACCTTTATCATGAAGGGGTGTTGGATTTTGTCAAATGCCTTTTCTGTGTCTAGTGAGATGATCATGTGGTTTTTTCTTTGAGTTTGTTTATATGGTGTATTACATTGATGGACTTTCATATGTTGAACCACCCTTGCATCCCTGGGTTGAAGCCTACTTGATTGTGGTGGATAATTGTTTTGATGTGTTCTTGGAGTCTGTTTGTCAGTATTTTATTGAGTATGTTTGCATCAATGCTCATGAGGGAGATCTCTTTCTTTGTTGCATCTTTGTTTGGTTTTTGAATCAGGGTAATTGCAGCCTCATACCCTAACTGCCGTGCTAGAACTCTCATCCAATATCTGATGGAAGTGGATGCAGAGATCCTCAGCCAGGCCCCAGATGGAGCTCCAGGAGTCCAATTGGCGAGAAAGAGGAGGGACTGTAAAAGCAAGAATAGTTGAGAGCAAGATTGGACAAAGCACAGGGACAAATAGCCAAATTAATGGAAACACATGAATTATGAACCAGGAGCTGTGGAGCCCCTAACTGGATCAGGCCCTCTGGATAAGTGAGACAATTGAATAGCTTGAACTATTTGGGAGACACCCAGGCAGTGGGACCCGGACCTGTCCTTAGTGCATGAGGTGGCTGTTTGGAACCTGGGGCTTATGTGGGGACACTTTGCTCAGCCTGGAAGGAGGAGACTGAACCTGCCTGTACTGAATCTACCAGGTTGAGCTGAATCCCCAGGGGAGTCTTTGCCCTTGAGGAAATGGGAATGGGGGAAGGGCTGGGTGAAGGCAGGGGTGGGGGCGGGAGGGGGGAGGTCAGGGGAACCCATGGCTGATATGCAAAATTGAAACACAAATATCCATATAAAAAATAAAATTTGAAAAAAAAAGTATTTCATAAGTCTTCCTAAATGTGTGTTTCTGCTATCTCTACAGACACATAATGCTAATGGTCTTTATGTAGTCCCAATCCAATTAAAAATTAAAGTTGGCTTTGGAGGTGAAGTGTAGCTCTCTCCTTCCCTAAATCCAAGCATACTTGTTAAAGCTCCAGGAGTCCAATCGGTGAGAAAGAGTAGGCATTGTATGAGCGAAAATGCTGGAGACCATGATTGGAAAAAGCACAGGGACAAATAGTCAAACTAGTGGAAACACATGAATTATGAACCAATAGCTAAGGAGCACCTAACTAGATCAGGTCCTCTGGATAAGTGAGACATTTGATTAGCTTGAACTGTTTGGAAGGCACCCAGGCAGTGGGACTGGGACCTGTCCTTAGTGCATGAGCTGGCTGTTTGGAACCTGGGGCTTATGTGGGGACACATTGCTCAGCCTGGGTGAAGGGAGGAGGGGACTGGACCTGCCTTGACTGAATCAACCAGGCTGAGCTGAATCCCCAGGGGAGTCTTTGCCCTGGAGGAGATGGGAATGAGGGGTGGGCTGTAGGGAAGAGGGGGGGGGACAGGGGAATTCGTGGCTGATATGTAAAATTAAATCAAATTATAAAATAAATTTTAAAAGTAAATGCAAAATCTTTGTATCATGTCAGAAGAGCCACCTTAAATGGGACAGAAGAAAAACAAAAATTAAGGGCTTATTCTATTGCCACTAATCTCGTAATTATTTGGTTTTATTTTGACTCTTTAAAACTTTCTTAATGTATGAATTTTATATCAAAATTTATAAGCCTAATATATATTAAACTTATATATATATAACTTTATCATGTTATTAATGGTCATGTAGAATACTAATTCTGGAAAAAAGGTTTCATCTAGCTTCCTGTACATGATTTCAGATTTGAGTCTCTATCAGTTTTCTTCAGTGAACCATGACCATGCTAACAGAGACTTAGAAGTCTCCAAAAAGATGATAGAATCCCACAACGACGATTCTATCCAGATGATAATAATGCCACCAAAGCTGACAAACACCCCTCAGAGATTGGCTTTGGACTACACACTGCTCAGGACAATATTGAGGTGGCTATCTGAGATGATATAGCCTCATAGACTACTCAAATCAGGACTTGACCATAATCCAAAAATTTCTCTGTGTCTCTCTAAGATTACCATCACCATTAATCAGCAGGAAATAGCCTAGAAAACTACACCCATATTTCCAAAAATAGATTATGGATTTTTGTCTTTTTTTAGGGGTTGGTTAAAAATTGTTATTGATCATAGTCAATCTCCTTCTTAAAAAAAGAAAGGGAGGTATGATATAGAAATGTATTATATAGAAATAATAGGATAACAAGGTAGATTATTGAATCTACTCTGAAAAGAAAATAAGATGATAAGATGAAAAAGATAGATTATTGAATCTACTTTTAAAAAGCAACTACTTGTTTTAAATACTTTGCATTGGATTGGATTTTTGTATGTTATATACAAATTTTATATATTGATACAAAGTTGAGATTATTTCTGTTGGAACCTACTGTATATACATTTCTAATCTTGTTCAAGGTATTGTACCTATACAACTCCTTTAACAATGTAATGCAAATTGCTAGTCCTTGAAAGTTATTATTACCAACTAATTAGGATAAAAAGAAATAAAAGTTAGTAGTGAGTCATTACAATTGAAATTGTAGTTATGTTAGGTATGTTTTCAAGGTCAAACAGTAATGTATTTTAGAAAGTCTTAAAACACTTCAGAGATCTGCAGATTATGACATTTAAGATGTTTTAATAACATAGATTCTTTTTTATGACTATGAGACATGTCTACTCTTGGTAGCACCAATCTACTTCAGAGAAGTCGATAGACACCTAAGAAACTCCATATGGAGTTTGTTTTCTTTGTGGCAAAATTTAGCCACAGTACAAGAAAGTACCCTTTCCTCAACTGATGACAGTATGCTGTCCAATGGGCAAGCAGGACACAAAAGAAAGGACTTTCCAAACCTTGCCAACACAAGGTAGGACAGCCTTTCAGAAAATTCTGTTTCACAGAAAAGTCTATCAGATATATTAAGCCTATAAGCCAACGATTGATGCCCCAATATTGCAGAGGAAACTTGGGTGACTGTCCAGACAGCCAGCTGTTTCTATCATTTCTCACATTTTTTGGAAGTTGCTTGTTTGTATTTATTGCTTACTTAGGTAATATTATTTCATTTATTGGGTCTCTGAAGGAGTTGAAGATTAGATAGTTATAGTTATAGTTTTCCTTTTTAACAAATTCAGAAAAAACTCACTAAAAAAGGTGTAAAGTGTATAAGTTTGAAAGACATCGAAAGCTAGTTCTCAGTTAGTAATGCAAGTTAGTATAGAAAGTGAATTGGAAACAACACTTTGGACTCACCAAAATAGCATAAATAATGGAGTATTTTCTCTGAATCTGTCAAATGTTTATGGACTTGACATTGTTAATATAATTCTTTACTTTATATATTGTATATACTTATTGTACTTATTGTATATAATATTTCTTATTTATATTTTCTTATAACCTTTTATTATTTTAGACAAAATTGGGAAAATGTGGTGATATATTTTATACCCTAATAAAGCATGCCTGAGAATCAGAGAACAGAGCTAGCAATTAAAGTAAGCATAGAGGTCAGGCAGTGCTGGCACACAACTTTAATCCTAGTACTCAGGAGGCAGAGATCCACGAGGATCTCTGTGAATGAATCTCTGTGAGCTCAAGGCCACCCTGGATTACATGAGATTGATTCAGTCTAGGAGAGAAACAGAGCCAGACAATGGTGACATACACCTTTAATCCAAGTACTTGGGAATCACATGCCTTTAATCCCAAGAAGTAATATGGCAGGGTGGAGAAAGGTGTATAAGGTATGAGGAAACTTTCTCGTGAGGACTCAGAGGCACTGGAGATGTCTCTCTGTATGCTGTGAATATGTGTTGCTCTGATTTAGTTGATAAATAAAGCACTGATTGGCCAGCAGCCAGGCAGGAAGTATAGTATAGGTGTGATAAGTAGAGAGGGGAATTGTGGGAGTCAGGAGTCGCCAGCCAGACACAGAGGAAGCAAGATGTGAAGGCAGAACTTAGAAAAGGTACCAAGACACATGGCTAAACATAAATAAGAATTATGGCTTAGTTTAAATGTAAGAGTTAGTCAGTGATAGGTAGGCCTGAATTAATGGCCAAGCAGTTTTAATTAATATAAATCTCTGTTTGTTTACTTGGGTCCAAGTGGCTACGGGACTGGTGGGTGAGAGAGATTTGTCCTGACCATGGGCCAGGTGGGACACAGGAAAACTTCAGCAACATAGAGGCTTTCAATCTGAGGTTTCATGGCATGGAAAAAGGATTGGCTGAGGAGTTGGTGAGGTGAGGTGGCTTGCTCTGCTTCTCTGATCTTTCAGCTTTTACCCCAATATTTGGCTCAGGGTTTTCCATTAATAAGACCTTTAGAAATTCAAACAACATTTCTGGGCTACATGTTGCTTGTTGGAGGCATAGACACACTGCTTCCTGGAGGTGGTGGTAGGCATACCTCCACCATGTTGGGAAGCTGAGGTGGGTGAAGTCAGGAGCCAGGGCTATGGCTTTCATCCTAACCATGCAGCATCAGAGTTTGAAATTTCTCCTGGCCAGGAAAGGATTATACATTCACAATAAGACAGATTCAGATGTAATAAAACTTTAAATGGTTTATAGTATATATAAAAATATATGTAGACTTGGAAGAGAGAAAAAAATAAATATAGACAGCTATATAAAGTCTTAAAAATATAGTCTTTAAAGAGACAATAATAATAATATATAAGTTAAGTCATGTAAGGATGGAAATTACACAAAGAATCTGGATACTGCATATTATTATATTGCTTTGGGGATTTTTAACTGGAGAGAGACATTTGATTGTAAAGGCTGATGACTTAAAATATATATATTTATATATATAAAAGGTATCTTGACTACAAAATTTGTGTCTAAGGATATGTTGCTTTGGAAGGGAGGCTCTGCTTTTGTTTCCACAGGAAGCAAGAGGCTATGAATTTGTTTCAGGTTAAGATGGATTAAATTTGATCAAACCAGACTTCCTGAACCTTGACAGATGGTATTAATAACCAAAGGTTATAGATGGTCTTCCCAGGACTTGACCATTATCTTGAATTTTCTCAGGATTCCCATAAGATTAACAGCACCCCCAATCAGCAGGAAATAGCCTATAACACTATGCTCACATTCCCAAAAAATGGATTATGGATGTCTATCTTTGTTTAGGATGTTGGTTACAAATTGTTATTGTCATGGTCAATCTCCTTCTAAAAGAATAAATGGGGATATAATATAGAAATGTATGATATCTATATGACAGGATGAAAGGGTAGATCATTCAATGTACATTTAAAGAGCAACAACTTGTTTGAAATGTTTTATATTGCTATGGATTTTAATTTATTAATACAAATTTAAAGTTAATTTTGTCATACTACATATATATTTCTACTTGTTTATGGTATTGTGTTTAGGTAGTTCATTTTAAAATATAATATATAATTAAGAAATACCAATTAATAGTCTTCTATGATAATCAAGCTTATAGTTGTGTTAGTTAAATTTTCTAAATATACATAGATACATTTCAACTAGGTAGATAATCTTCAAACATTTCAAATACCTACAAAATATGGCATTTAAAATGTTTTAATAACTTACACTTTTCTGGACAATGAGACACATCTACTCCTGAAAACACCAATTACTTCAAAGAGGATAATGGACATAGAAGGAACTCATTATAGATTTTTTTCTTTATGACAAAAGTTAGCCATTTGGGCAAGAAATTGCTCTTGCCTGGACTGCTTGACAGTATGTTGTATAAACTGGACATACAGGACCCATAGAAAAATGACCACTGAATTTTACCATAACAAGGCAAAATGGTCCTTGGGATTCCTGCTTCACAGCGGAGACTGCTGAATATTCTACAGGACACAAGGAGAAGTGACTGAGAGACTCTAGGCCTTTAGGCTGAAGATGGATGCCCCAATGTTACAGCGAAACTTTAGATGATTGTCCAGGCAGTCAGCTGTCTCTATCATTTCTAGAACTTTGGAAGTTGCTTGCAATACACTGCTTGTTTACTCAGGTAATATTATATTCTTCTAGAGTCTTTGATGTAGTTGAAGACTTGATAGTTATAATTTTCATTGGTTATGATAAAAGATAAATTAGATATGAAACTTTAGACTCACAAATATAGGATAGTTGATAAAATGTTTTCTTTAAATTTGCCAAATACAAGTAGATACTGTAACTGTAATTGTTGCTTGATAATTGTTCTAGTATATATAATCTTACTATGTTCAAATTAAAACCTTCCTTTTTGATTAGACAGGAAAGAGGAAGTGCTGTGGCATGTCTGTCTATATGCTGTGAATATGTGTTACTCCCACTGGATAATAAATCAAGCCACATTGGCCTATGGCAGAGCAGGTTGGATCCAGGTGGGAAAATCCAAAAGAGATAGACACTGGAGAAAGGAGAGTAGGAGGAGATGCCAAACCACCAGAGCAACATGTAATGGGATGCAGGTAAAGCCATGGAACATGTGGTGATACATTGATAAATAGAAGTGGGCTAATTTAAGATGAAAGAGCTAGTTAGCAAGAAGCCTGCCATAGGCCATACAGTTGGTAATTAATATAAGCCTCTGAGTGATTATTTTATAAGTGACTGCAGGACCACAGGGCCAAGTTAGGACCAAAAAATCTTCCAGCTACAAATACCTACAATAAAAAACAGTTGCAACCATAAAGGAAATAATAAGCAGTGGTCATTTGAATCTTGGTCATATCAGAGGACATTGTTCCTTCTTTGAAGAATGAAAGCTTCTATCACTCTCTCAGATACAATAGGAAGGCATCCTAGGAAGCCTTACAGAGTATGTCCACCCTAGTTACTATAAAATGAGGATCTGTAAAAAGCAAGTTAAAGAGTAATGAGGGAAGGAAGAAAAATTTCTTTGGAAGCCTATTTTTTGTAAACTAATTGAAAATTATAATTAAAAGAAGAAAATAATTTGAATTAAAGCATCATATATGGGTAGATAATTTTGTTCCTCAAGTCATACATTAATAAATGAAAAGTCCAGTGCTGGGTGTGGGATATCTCCCTATGAGTTGTTAGTCAGGGAGGCCCTAGAGTTGCCCAAAACAATACAGACAATTGTCATTACTTTTGATTGTCCACTATAATTAGATGACAAGTTTCTACTGATGAAGATACCACACACTTGAGTTGTAGGATCTGGAAAAATTAAGTTGAAACTGAGCTGGACACTTTCTCCCTACTGGCTGACATATGTAGTGCTCTAGGATAACCAGTTTGTTGCTGGAGAAGAGTTATAAATGGTCTTACCCAGCTGTGGTAAACCTTTATGTTGCAATCAACCTTTTAGGCAAGATGTGGCCTCTGGTGAAACAGACATGACTGTTATGGGGTAACCAACTCCAACTGTGTTCTGGTTGGATTTGAGGCATACGCCATTGGGAATCATACTTAGCACTGTAAGACTCAGAAAAGCTCAGTGTTGGGGAAATCATAGGCCCTCATAAGGAACATTAAATGAAGTTTTCTAAATTGGCAAGCTATCAAACTGATCTCTAAATATCTGTAGTTTTGCCTATAGATTAGTGTACTTCTCAGCCACAGACAGAGAATCTTCTTTTGCAGTGGGCAATACCAACACCAGAACTAACTCTCTCTCTCTCTCTCTCTCTCTCTCTCTCTCTCTCTCTCTCTCTCTCTCTCTCTGCATGAGTGAGTATATGTGTGTGTGTGTGTGTGTGTGTGTGTGTGTGAATGAGTGTGTGTGTGTGTTTGTGTGTGTGTGTGTGTGTGTGTGTGTGTGTATAGGTAGGTATTTCTGGACAAATATATGATTTTAGTTGCATACAGGCTAGCAAAATATATAGGAAATCATGGGTTGGCATATCTCATAGGAGCATGATACAGAGAAGGATGCCACAAAAATCTATTTACTAACTCAGGTTTAATATAGGTATTCAATAACCATGTATGAATTAGTATAAAACATAAAGAAAACATTGGTTCAAATAACAAAATTGAAATGGCTATCTTTTTGGTTTGACATGCATATTTATAATATTTAAGAGAAATGTACATATACATAAAAACACATATGATAGAATTCTCTCTAAAGAAAGCCACAAACTGAATAAAAAGATATTATGATGGTGTTTCAGAGTACTAATTTATTTTCATGCATGAATGATGCATTTCAGAATGCCAAGAAACTCAAACAGGGATAATGTAACTCAGTATATGAAATTTTATAATGCTATTACTGAATTGCTTTGTAAGTGCTTAACAGTATTTATAGATTGTGAAGTTCTCTCTCTAAGTTCACTGCAACACTTAATAACAGAAACTCTTAAGGGAGTGACTTTTGGGTGCTCATCGCTAAATGGGACATCCATATGAGTTCCTTCAACTCTTGAGGAACATCATGGAAGACAGGATTGAAAGGATATTAGAGTCTGAAGATGGGGGATAGTACTGTGAAACTGAGTCTTCTGGATCATCCATGGCTACTGCACTCGTAAAAACGGTGATTACTTGCGTAAGACATGTCCAAGACTGGGCCTGTCACTGTTCCATCAGGGATGTGGGGAGGGACTGATAAGATGCCACCTCTCCCTGAGGTTGCTGGGAAATAAGTGGCCATATTCCTCTGTGGTGTAGCTACTGCTGTGCTGTCCTTAATAATCCCCAGCATATAACCAACCCTAATTGCATGCAATGGCTCAGACACACACAAAGAAATTAATGTAGGAGGATAATGGGAGACTTGCTGAGAAGGAGAAAGCATTCACTTAGGGTGGGGATCATGAAAGGAATAAGGGAGAGCACTATAAGTTGTGTGTATGTTCATAAATTTGTGAAATAATAAATAAATTTAGAAGAGTAATCAGAAGCCAAAAAACAAATCATAATGCTATATACAAGAAATATGCTTTTGAGCAAGGTGAGGTGGTCAAGTTAAAGAATGACTTCCTTGAGTTAAAGTAGGAACAAATGCAGATAAACAAAGCCTAGGCTGAGAATATTTCATTCAGGACAATGAATGCTTGACCTGAGAGTTCCTGTAACCCTCTTCAGTTACATTGGCAGGGAGTTTAATGAGCCTTGTTTCAAAATAATTCTAAGTACTGCCTCCCTGATGACCACTATGACTCAACTACTTGTCAGCCTAACAGGGTATAACCAAACCTGAAGGAACCCAAGTGAAAAGTGAAGGTAGACAGTGGGGAAGACTGAAACATCCCTGCTGGAGACACCTATCCCCAGTGCAGCTCCATTTCAGCTCCCACTACCTCCACAGCACCTTATGGCTGCTTGACAGAGAAGGGAAGCAGATACTAAAATGACCTCCAGGCCTAAGGTACATGGAGCTATGAAGTATGCAAAGAAAAAGGGAACCTGCGTTCCAATTGTCCCAGATATGGTAGTAGGCCATCAGTGGACTGCCAGTCATTACTGGTCTGGAAATAACTTAGGACCTCAAATGTTCTTGGTACAATACTCTCCAAAATCGGTAGTTTTCAAAAGTTGCTATTTATAAAATTTATACTGGGAACTTATAAAAACTCCAATGCTTGCATCATTGTAGTTAGAGTTTCCCTGCCTGGCCCAGTCAGGACAAATCTCTCTTACCTGCCAGTCCCACAGTTGCTCAGACCCAACCAAGAAAGAACACAGAAACTTACATTGTTTAGAAACTGTATGGCCATGGCAGGCTGCTTGTTATCTGCTTCTTCTATCTTAAATTAACCCATTTCTGTTAGTCTATACTTTGCCACATGGCTTGTGGCTTACCAGTGTCTTTACATGTTGCTTTTCATGGCGGCGGCTGGCGGTGTCTCTCTCCAGCCTTCTACTTCCCAGAATTCTCTTCTCTCTTGTCCCGCCTATACTTCCTGCCTGGCCACTGGCCAATCAGAACTTTATTTACACAGAGCGATATCCACAGAACTTCCCCTTTTCTTTTTTTTCAAGGAAGGTTTTAACTTTTACATAGTAAAATTACATATAACAAAACAATTATCAAGCAAGTATTACAGTTACAATATTAAAGAAGATATCCTATCTATCTTATATTTGTGAGTCTAAGGTTTTATATCTAACTTATCTTGTATCATAACTGAGGAAATTATAACTATCTAGTCTTCATCCACATCAAAGACCTCAGAAGTGTCATATTACCTGAGAACTGGGAGAAGGATGTAAACATTTTTCAGGAGTCTTGCAAGAGTAGACAGAGACAGCTGGCAGCCTGGACAGTCACCTAATGTTCCTTTGTAAAGTTGGGACATTTTTCTTTAGCCCACAGGGCTAGAGTCTCTTAGTCACTTCTCTCAGTGTCCTGTATAATGTCTGGCAGTTTCCTCTGCGAAGCAGGAACCTGAAGGACCATTTTGTCAACTAAAGTTTAGTGGTCACCTTTCTATGGGTCCTGCATGTCCAGTCGTTCAAGCAGTCCAGGCAAGAACAGTTTCTTGCCCAAATGGCTATTTTTGCCAAGGTGAAGATAAGATATGAAGTGTCTTCAATGCCCATCCTCCTCTCTGAAGTAAAACGGTGCTGCCAGGAGCAGACATGTCTCACTGTCCAGAAAGTCTAAATTTTAAAAGTATTTTAAATGCCATATTCTGTAGGTCTTTGAAGTATTTGAAGATTACCTATCTATCTGAAATATCTCTATGTATATCTAAAAGACTTAACTAACATGGCTATGAGTATGATTATCATAGATGACTAATTATTAATCTATTTTTAATTATCCATTATAATTTTAAATGAGCTGTACAAACATAATACCTTAAACAAGAGTAGAAATATACACACAGTATAACAAAATTAACTTTAAGTTTGTATCAATAGACTAAAATCTATACCAATGTAAAACATTGTAAATGAGTTGTTGTTCTTTAGAAGTAAGTTCATTAATCTACCCTTTTATCCTATCATATCTATATCATATCCCCACTTTATCTTTAGAAAGAGATAGCATTTATAATCAACCTGTTTTAAATAAAATAGTGGTTTTTCTCTGTCCCACATCAGAGGGCTCTTCTGATTTGGGACACAAGAAACTCTTAACCTTTTCTTTTAATAATGTGTCTGGGTTTAGAGAAGGAGTGAGCCAATTCCATCTCCAAAGCTAGCTTGATAATTTTGGGAATTTGGGCGTAGTTTCTCTGACTACTTCCTGCTGGAAGGGGGCGCTGTATCTTATGGGGATACAAAGAAAATTTTAGGATTATAGAGTAGTCTATTAGGGTGAACCTCTGAGCCAGTTGCCTTGAAACCATTCTGGATGTCAGATCATCTGGGCCATGGTGTCATCGGAGACCTTTCAGGTGGTCTTGGCTGATCAAACCTGATATATCTTAATCTGGAACAAATCCACAGCCTCTGGATTTCTGTGGAAACAAAAGCAGAGACTCCTTTCCAAAGCAACATATCCTTATATCCAAATTTCAAAGTCAAGGTACCTTTAAAATTTACATTTTTGTTTAACTCAACAGCTTTTATGATCAAATATTTTTCTGTGGTTAAAAATCCCAAAGACAACATAAACCAGATTCTCTGTGTAATATCCATCTTTGTAAGACTGAAACGCTGCTGTGGCTGCTGGCTCCGCCCACCTTAGTTTTCCAACATGGAGGTGGTACAGTTTACCGCCAGCTCTGGGTCTGGAGCCATGTGTACCATCAACTATCAGAAGCAGTTCTATCAAAGCAGTGCATAGCCCAGAAACCCTTTTTTTTTTTTTTTTTTTTTTTAAATCTAGCAAAGGCTAAATCCACCATGCAGCAGAGTAAAGTGCCACTTGTAGACTCCTCATTCCTGCCATACTGCAGGTCAGATGCACACACCAGGAACCCGCCAGGAACCCGCCATAGTAGCTCAAACCGGCAGGCTGCCGCTAACTTGAGAGCGACAATTAGGAAGCTGTTCTTAGAATCTTTTTTCTCAGGTTTTAGGTGGAAACTCTTGCCAACACGTTGAGCGCCATTTGTAGTTAGAGTTTCCCTGCCTGGCCCAGTCAGGACAAATCTCTCTTACCTGCCAGTCCCACAGTTGCTCAGACCCAACCAAGAAAGAACACAGAAACTTACATTGTTTAGAAACTGTATGGCCATGGCAGGCTGCTTGTTATCTGCTTCTTCTATCTTAAATTAACCCATTTCTGTTAGTCTATACTTTGCCACATGGCTTGTGGCTTACCAGTGTCTTTACATGTTGCTTTTCATGGCGGCGGCTGGCGGTGTCTCTCTCCAGCCTTCTACTTCCCAGAATTCTCTTCTCTCTTGTCCCGCCTATACTTCCTGCCTGGCCACTGGCCAATCAGAACTTTATTTACACAGAGCGATATCCACAGCACATCATATCTCAGATTGTTTAGATGTTAAGTGAGGAATCCTGGCATCTGGTTTTTCTTTGAATCTTCAGGTGACACCTACATGCAGACAAGTTTCCATGAGTTCTAAAGTTCTAAGTGCTTCCTTGCTTCTGATTTAGTATCTTTGTGATCTGTGTTCCTCTTTATCCAAGAACAAGGAAGCTCATTTTCCAAATAGCCCGCAGAAGCTCACCATCACCTTTAGCAGTAGCCTCCATGCACTGAAGATTCTAGAATCCACAAAACTGAAAGTTGCAGTGGGTAGCTGGTCTATGACCTTGAAGCACCATCCCTAGAGATGCAGCAGGTTACTGCTCCACTTGCCTATGACTGTGAAGTCCATGCCCCTGGGGCGAGGCCTGTCAGCGACCCTTAAGACTGGAGATGCACGTAGGCAGTCTCCTCTGTCACTCCCTCGTGGTTTGGGATAAGGGACTCACTCAGGTGGCTGGACCAATGTTCCAGAATCTGTGATTATTCTGTTCAGTACAGTGAGTTTTCCCTTTAATAAATCCCTTTGCCGCTTAAACAGACTCCAAGGATTTCTGGAAATAGGAAGTGGTATTGGAAGTCTTGTATTCTTAGGTGGTATCAATGAATCTGAACTTTGGGAAACACTGGTATCCAAGATAAAAGTCAAATATCTTTGGAAAGCTACAGCAGTTGAAATCCACAAGGGTAGGGAAGAGTCAATTTTCTTTGAGAAATGGTTCTTGGTAGGTTGCTCATGACACAGTTAATAATCATATATTGATGCATACACAAACAACCTTGATCAGTGGATTATGAAAAGAGAACATGAAGTTGGAAGGAACACATGGTGTAAGGGGTGTCTCTGGGTAGAGTTGGGTAGGAATAGGTGGTTATGTTATTAAAATGCATTGTACACGTGTAAGAAATACTCAAAGAATAAAATTCATATATGTTCTATTGCTATTCAGCCTATATTATCTGATATATTTTGCAGTATCTCTTATACTTCACTCTTTTTCCAGAACCTGATGGTCCAGCAATTCTAAATTTACTGGTTCACTGATTGCCCCCTTAACCCAGAGTATCCTTAAGCAACTCCCTAAACTCCTCTCAGCCTGTTTTCCTCCTCTGTAAAATGGGGTTATATTATGCATCCTCAGGGTTGTTTGACAATTAATTGAAATCATGCATTGACTAAGGTCTAGCTCTGGGTTCATCCAAAGGAAATGTTAAATACTCATGCATTCATTAATTCTACACCCTGAAAAAATAAAGAGGCTGGGCAGAGCTAGCTATACAACACTAAATAAATACTGATGGAAGAGCCACTGCCTGGAGCCAGGAATGACAATTCTATGACACTAGAGTGAGCATATTTGCAATATGAAAAATTGTGTTGGGGGGAGAAATTGCCACACTCTTAGGATTTCACAGGCCACCCATCCAATGCACTAAAGGAAAAATAATCCTTCCAAAAAATAGGATGCCTGATCTCCTTAGCTCCAAGGCAGCTTATTCAAGAGTGAAGTTTTAAGACTGAATAAATAAATTCCCATATTAAACACTAGGTTAAATACAATCTCTGGCCTAAAGGTCCTTGCAATCTAAAGGAAACAGCATACAGATGGACACTTGGGAAAGGAGGAATTTATAAAGTTTTTTTTTAAGCTTTGTTATTTTCTCGCTGTGTCCAACAGTAGTCACTGATAAACAGGAGAGAAAATGGCCAAGGGAAGTTTGCTTTCATCCCTAAAGATCTCAAATATGTATTTAGTTTCACCAGACACTTACTAACACTAATTTGTTACTGTGGCCACTATTTGACTTACCTTACTTAATCAGGGTTTCTTGCTAATGAAAGTGGTAGTGATGGTGATGATGATGATGTTGATAATGATGATGATGAAGATGATGCTGACAATGGATGGATGCTGGTAGAGAGCTGACAACTTTTGAACACATAATATGTCCTTTAAATATGCTATGTAATAGCACAAGTCTCAGTTGAGAATATTTGCTTTCATTTGTCAGATGAGAAATAGAAAACAAAGGTAACTTGCCCATTTCCTTCAATTATTCTTGCAGTTCTGTATGGTACTGTTTTCAAATATTTACCTCTAGCAATAAGGCTTTTCCATATTGTTGCTTTGGGAAAAGGCAGTTTCTAATCACCAGAGGAATTCTATTCACTGAAATGTGGAGACCTGATATTAGCCAAAGGCACAGGCCTGTCTACTAGCCTGATGTGGTATAGTTCCCACCATAGACCAGTTAGGATTCTTCTTCCCAATGCCTTTCAACACTCATAACATGCACAGTCTGTGCAGGACAAAGGCAGATACCTGACTCCTTGGGATATAATGTTAAGTTGGACTGTGGTATTATTTTGAAGCTGCTCATTGTGAAAATGGTCACTGAAAGGACAATCAATTTTTTTTTCAAATGAATTAATTTCAGAGTAGTGTGTTCACACTCTTTATTCAAGGTATTTTGTAGGAAGTACAAGATGACCATAATGCTTCATATAAGTAGCATAAAATTTGGTAAAGAAATGTGCGTATATAATTAGCCATAGTCAGTCTTGTAACTTCTCCGCTCAGGCTTAAGACAAAGTCCATAACATGCAATGAAGAGAATATTTTTTCCAGAGGAAGAATCTTTCAGGCTATTAATAGCAATATAGGATCAATTATAGAGGAGAAAATATTTTATCTTTAAAATAGAAGCATGGCTTAGTCTTATAAACTAGGAAAAACATATTGCAGGCAGAAGGGCAAAATACTTCATTTGTTGTGAAGATCCAAAGGAAAACTGAAAACAAAGGGCATATGCTATAAGGCAACAAGAAATCAAAAAGAATTGGCAACACAATTTACTAATATTCAGGCCAACACTAATATCAGTATTTGGTATAAATATTATAAAGAAAACAAATATGAGCTAGTATTTGGACCATAATACAAATTCATATTAGCAAACTTGACCTTTATCACTGTCTGATACCTACCCAAAGGAACATGTCACAGCCATTGATGGGACACCCTCTTTATTACTTCAGATCCCAATGGTGCACAGTAAACTCTGGCATGGGAAAGACAACTTGTCCCAATCACCATACTGTGATTTCTCTGCATTATTCACCATCCATTTGTTTAGATAAAAGAACGTGAGCTCCAGCAATAGCACACCTGAGAATCCCTCAGGAAGACAATTTTATATCAAAATACAAACTGTGCAAAAACCAAAACAGGAACAGAATAACATAACTGGACATTTCTCAAATCCTCCTGACTGTTTTCTATTGGATTATTTATTATGTAAATTTCAACTTTGTGGTCATGATATGAGCTTCACACACATGAGCAAACTCTCTGCTTTCTGTTTTGTTAAGATAGTAAAACACCAACTTTCCTTTATTATCTGGAAGCTTGTATCATTTAGAAGAATCTCCATGGGTTATAACTGTAGTAATGACTGATCATAGTCAGGTCTGCATCTTCTTAACAGAAGAAAGATCTTGAATCCACAGTTTATGATCCTGATCTGTGGGGGATCCTGGCAAGAAAAGAACCTTAGCCAGCTCCTGTTCCATCCCACTCCATATCAGAATTCCAGCCTTTACTGAAATGGTTTGTGTCATTAGGATTCTGTGGTAATCTAGCAGCCTTTTGAAACTGCCTACCAGTTCTTTTTGTCTATCATTTACTGACTTTACTCTTAGACTTGTGCTTATTTCTGTCTGTTTGCCCAAATTGGAATGATTTATAGACATGAAAATATACATGTCTATAAACTGTTAAAATGTTCAAAATCAGTAAGAACAAAGAATGCTATTATATTTATCTCTATTTGAATTTATACCTCCTTGACTTTTAGGATTGTGATTCTCTGACTTTTACTCACTTCATCTCTCTCTTGCATGAGTAGCATTAGATCCATGCTTTCTCACAGACACAACCTGTTTTGGTTAGCCATGATGATCTTTATATTTACATATAATACAGTCTGATCTGTTGTGATTTAACTACTGTAGATATGCATGCATAGATTAGAAACTTTAGCATGGCAGTTAAAATCTACTCTTGCCCTCATTCTATCAACTCCTTCATGATTCCCCAACTTTCTAGTGATCTAAAAGGACAAAATGAGCCAGAAGAAGAAGAGTGGGGGAGATGGTGGGAGACATGCACAAAGTGTGGAAGCTGCAAAGCAGAGAAACTTGTCTCTCTTGGAACCTAAGTTTGCATTTGTGAGGAAGTAAGGTGCTGAGGGGAGATAATGAAGTAAGCCTACTGAGGTTTAGAAAACACAGGACTTGGAGATACAATATGTTCCATGAAGGTATATTAGTTGAAATTTTGCATTTAAATTTGCAACTAGATCCTAGATATTTTCTCTGCCCAAAAAAGTAGGCTCACTAAACATCCCATCGGAGGAAACAGATGTGTGGAGATTGGTCCTTTTATGGCTGAAGGAGTTTGTGTGGAAATGTCAGAGCTGAGGGAGTTATCAGGAAAACAAAATATCTAAACAAGCACTTACTAGCCTCCTTGGCTTTTGTCCTGGATCCACAACCATGTTCATCATTGTCCTCAAGTGGACCATTACAGGATACCTCTTTGGGTAAATTGTTGGTTTGCCCAAATGAAAATACCTATGAATAACTGTAGAGCACTTCACAATGAACCAAGGTCTGGTGACAGCAGTATCTACTTCCAAGTCCCAATTTTATGCTTCCTTGTTAATTAAACATTTGACTAAAGACAAAAACCAATACATAAGGAGAAATAGAAAGTGTAGAAAACAGAGGGCTGGAGAGATTACAGAGAAGTTCAGAGTGCTTGTTGCTCTTCCAGAGAAACCAAGATTTGTGCCCAGTGCTCACATCAGGCCCCTTACAGCTGCAGTTAACTGCAGTTTCAGGGAGCCTGATACCCTCTTCTGGCTTCTGCTGGCACAGTGAGTGTGTGAGTGTACACACGTGAAACACACACACACACACACACACACACACACACACACACACCAATGCATACACAAACAAACAAATAGAAATAAAAATACTTTGAAAAGAAATATAGAAAACAGAAGTAAAAGGAAATAAAAGTATCCAGTGGTCTCTAAGAAAAGGTTTTGCTTTACTAGAAGAAAAATAGGAAGGCTTGGAGTGAGAACACTCAGGATTTCCAAATAAGGTGTTGATGATAAACAACAATCCCACAAACACAAAGGCTACTAGAAAATTTAGAAGATAAACTTGAATAAATTTCTATCTATGAACGTAAAGCAAAAATTTAAAGAGTTTTTTTAAGGTTTAAGTATAAACTTTTAGGATTATTTAAAAGGTTGAGCATCAATAGAATCAGAATCTAACAACAACAAAACAAGAATAAAATTGGCAAAAATCAAAAAGGTAGTTCTAGGGCTTGGGTGAGAGTTGTCAAGATGAAAAGCTGCAGTGAGCACTTTTCACAAGAGTATGAACAAAGTACACGCAGAGAGACTGAGTTATGCCGGGAAACCTCAGAGCACCAAGTATAGAAAGAATTGTAAAAGCTATAGTAAGAAAAAATAAAATTAGTTTCCTAGTGAGGAGAAAAAAGAAAAAAAATCGTGGAGAACTAGATTGGAGGGCAGGAGAGATGGTTAGAGCTTCCCTGGTTAAGAAGTCAGTTCCCAGCACTCAAGCACTCATGTTGGACAGTTCACAGCTTCCAAGAACTTGAGCTCCAGGGCATCTGACACCCTCTTTTGGCCTCCATTGGCACCCACACATATGCAGCATATGTTTGCACAGACACATACACAAAAATATAAATAAAACTTTTAAAGAATTGTAATGTAATCCTACATTTAGCAACACTGGTAACAGGAAGACATTGAAAAAATGCTTTCCCTAGTGCAGTATTCAAGAGCACTTGGTCTTACAGAACAAGTTTCCAGCACCCACATGGTGGCCCACAACCATTAGTAACTCCAATTCCAGGTGATCAACATCCTCTTCTGACCTCTGTGGGTACCAGGCATGCATGTAGTACACATACATATATAGGCAAAATACCCATACACATTCAATAAATATTTAAAAGAAAAGGAAAATGAAAAATGCTTCCATGATTGAGAGGAAAAATATTTCTATTTTAGAATTCTTTTCCCAGACACATTCATAATCAAATGTGAGAATGGAAATAAATATATTTTACGTAATATAAAATGCATACTATTTTTCATAGCAGTCATTCAAAAAATTACTAGAGTATATGCCCCAGAGAACACAAGAGCAAAAGAAACCAGAATGATCATGAAAAAAGAAATGCACACATACCATGTAATATGATTTCATTATGACATCTGTCTGCACATTTCTATCAATGAATCATAACAGACACACTTAGTATGATATTGACCAAAATTTGAAGTAACTATTGTAAGAAAGCAGGTAAATGTGAATGAAGTACTTTGTTTTTTTTTTAAAAAAAAGAGCCAAATATTAACCTTTCTACCAAGAGGTATAAAATAATGCATAAAACTAAAAGAAATAGCCATTATTCAGGATTATAAGATAAATTCTAAAAAGAAGAGTATAACATTAAAACTGATACACTTTGAAATAAGAGTCAATATTGAGAGGGATGACATATTTTTCATTAATAGTCCTGAAGGAAAAAATTCACTACTTATTGCCAGCCATAGCTACAAGTACTCTCATTCAATAGTGAGATCATAGGGGGAAATGCCCTTAATCTCATGTGGCATTTTTAATTAAGATATTTTAATATTTGATATACTATTACTGTTATCAAGGTCAAAAAACTATGCTATCTATTTTGTTTTCCTTAAGATTGTATTCAAGTTTTTTAGTAAATCCAATAAAAATAAAGATTGCAAAGATTGATGAAAAAATAATCTTTGACCATTTTTAGATGACAGTTTTATCTGTGTGGAAATTCTTCAGAAACTAATTAATTTGATAAATAAGATAGATAATCAAAATTTATGGATTAAATGCCAGGATGCAGAACATTTTTCTATCTCAGGGTTTAAATGTTTGCTTTTTCTTCTGCCAGGCTGGAACTTCTCTCAAGGTATCTGGATAACTTCCTTCATCATCATAGCCAGGCTTCTGCTCAGAAAGATGGTTATTTCACTTTTCCTGCAGAGATGGTAATAAATTTCTGTTCACATGATGTCTTAGTAAGTGTTCTATTGCTATGATGAGACACCATGACCACAGCAACTCTTATAAGGAAAACATTTCATTGGTGCTAGCTTACAGTTGCAGAGGGTTAATGCATTATCATCATGGTTGGAAGCATGGCAGCACATAGGAAGTCATGGTGCTTGAAAAGGAGCCTAGAGTTTTACAACAGAATCCTCCAGATCCACAGGGAGCAGGAAGAGAGAGAGCCACTGGGCCTGGGTTGAGCATTTGAAACCCCAAAGCCCATGCGCGGTGATGCACTTCCTCCAATAAGGCTATACCTATTCCAAAAAAAAACACCTCCTAATCCCTGTCTTACAGCACCTCACCCTAATGACCAAGTGTTCAAATCTATGAGCCTATGGGAGCCATGCTCACTCAAACAACCCAACCCAGATTCAGTGCCAACTACAGATCTAAGAAATTGTTCCAGTTAGTCAGTTTAGTTTGGTGAACCAATGAGTTTATTTGGGTTATATACAAAACAAGGCATGGGGGTCCACTTACAGAGGCTTGGGACTCAAAGGCAACAGTGTCAGTCAAAAGTCCACCCCAACATGGGTGACACCTCATGAAAGTTACATCTACATAAGAATCTTCTCCTCAGCAACTAGGTTGGTTGATTAAATGATATTGAGGTGTAACTTGTGAGTTCTTGTAACTTTTTTTTTGGGGGGGGGTTCACTTCTCTACAGGGTGGAGTGTTGAGAAAGCCTCTACACACCAAAGACCTTTCATGAATTTGCATTCCTCGTCACCTTCATCTTCTTTACACTATTACTTCTATTATCAGCATTTATAAATGCCTGTTTTGAACTCTTTTACATCATCCAACTGTTAGCTCCTACAACCATAATCTTATCACTCAAGCCAAATTAATGCTTTTCAAATGAATTATACAGTTAATACTGTGCATTGGTATTACACTATTATCTAAAATAAACACATTAGACCAATAATATATGTTGTAAAGATATTTAAAGTTTTGATGAAAAATGTTTTCAATATTTTAAAAATAATAAAAATATTTTAAATTTAAAAATTTTAAATTCATATACCCAAATTTCTCATTCAACAAAGAAATGTTTCGTTTTCATTTGCCAAACACATAAAGATTCAGTTATATACACACATGCATACACATAATTATATAGCTATCTACCATAGAATTTTAGTATAAGTCCTGTTGGGATTTTTCATGACAAAACAATGCTAAGATCCATTTGGAGAGAATAAAGCATTAGAATACATTAGATAGGGACTCAGCAGGGCAAAGAGACCCACATGCAGGCCCTGGGTTCTGAGGAGGGAGTGTGGTCCCTGTTCAGCACCATGATAGACTGAGTGAGCCAAGGACTTCCACATGCACTCTTTGGGTAGTCCTCCATGGGCTTCGAGGAGAAAACACAGGACATCCAATGCCTTGAGGTGCCAAGCAGATGGGTACTATGATGGTGAGCAAATGCATGTTGTGGTATGAGAGAGAAAGAACAGTTCATTTCCTGTTGACAGAGGCATATCTGAAGAGATGAAAAAGCTGAAGAACAGGCTGAGGTGGGTAGCTTTATTGCCACCCAGAGCCATGGTAATGCCTGAGCCTTGGCTAGTGCCAGAGTCCATGTCTGGGTTCAAGGTCCTGATGCAGCCATGGTCTGTGTTAATGTCTGAAGTTACAGATACCACCAAAGACCAAGAGGATAGGGCTATACAGAGGTGGTCCTGCCACTCACTGGCTACAACACTAGGGAGAATGTGTCCTACCACGCACCAGCTGAAGCCTCAAGAGAGATGTTCCTATATCTCACCTGAGCAGCACAATAAAGCTTACCCTGTTCACAGGGGCATGGGTGACCTGGTCCTGAGAGTGTGAGATAGGAAAACAGGTCACACCCCTCTTGTCTGCCATGTGGTAGCATGGGTGAGGGAAAGATGCCCTTCTCCCCTGGCCCCTCGACACCTTCAACTGGTGGGGTCCCTGACCCAACCCCTCACCAGCTTCAGCACTCTGGTTGGAATAGGCCCTGTACCCTGCCTGGGCAGCACAGTGGAATTGACCCTGTAGACAGGGGCTTTGGTGAACCAGCCCTGAGGGTGTGAGAAGGGCATAGCTGGTACCACCTCCCTAATCTGCAACATGTTGGTGGGGGCAGAGAAAGAAGACCTCTCCCCTTTTCCCCTACCACATTTAACTGGCAAGGGAACTGACCCTCCCCCTTACCAGCTGAAGCACTCAAGAAAGAAGGCCCTACTCTTTGCTCAGGCAGCACAGCAGAGCTGACCCTATTGACAGGAATGCAGGTGAACCACCCAAGAGTATGAGCATAGGAGATCTGGCCCTGCCTCTCATCTGCCATGTGGTGGGGGAGAAATTCCCCGCCCCCAGCCCCTCAAAGCCTGTGGTAGGTGGAAGAGCTGGCCCTGAGTTCATAAGAGCAGGAGAGCTGACCATGCCTGTGGTGATATTGTGTTCCCCAAAATATTGTGCACCCTAATAAACTTATCTGGGGTCAGAGAACAGAACAGCCACTAGATATAGAGGCCAGAAAATGGTGGCACCCATGCCTTTAATCCTAGCATTCCAAAGAGGGAGATCTGTCTGGATCTCTGTGAATTCAAGGCCACACAGGAAACAGCCTGGTGTGGTAACAAGAGCCTTTGATCCCAGGAAGTGATGGCACAAAGCAGAAAGGTATATAAGGTGTGAATACCAGGAACTAGAGCCTGGTTAAGCTTTTAGGCTTTTAGCAGCAGTTCAGCTGAGATTCATTTGGATGAGGACTCAGAGGCTTTCAGTCTGAGGAAATAAGACCAGCTGAGGAGTTGGTGAGGTAAGGAAGCTGTGCCTTGTTCTGCTTCTCTGATCTTCCAGCATTCACCCCAATACTTGGCTCCAGGTTTGTTTTTATTAATAAGTCTCTTTAAGATTCATGCTACACCTGCCCCTCACCAGTTACAGTACTCAGGAGAATTGTGGTGGTATTGTGTTCCCCAAAACATTGTGTGTTCCCCAAAATAAACATATCTGGGGTCAGAGAACAGACAGCCACCAGAACAAAAGCCAAAAATGGTGGCTAGAAAATGGGAAGAGTAAGCTATAGCAGAAGTTGGGTGGTGGAGGTGCATGACTTTAATCCCAGCACTTGGGAGGCAGAGCTAGCAGATCTCTGAGTTCAAGGCCACTTTAGAAACAGCTAGGCCTTTAATCCCAGAAATCCAGCCTTTAATCCCAGGAAGTGACGCAGAAAGTAGAAAGATGTATAAGGAGTGAAAAACAGACACCAGAGTTAGTTAAGCATGTAGTTAGTTAAGCTTTGGCTGGTTTAACATTCAGGCTTTGGAGCAACACAGTTCAGCTGAGATTCATGTGGAGGAGGACTCAGAAGCTTCCAGCCCGAGGAAACAGGATCACCTGAGGAACTAGCAAGGTGAGATAGCTGTGGCTTGTTCTGTCTCTCTGACCTTCCAGCATTTACCTCAATAACTGGCTGTCACGACCACCTCGACCAGCAAGGAAGACGCAACACCGAGCTCTTCTTTCAGCAGTTTACTCAGGAACCTTGAACAATCTTCTGACCCCGGGGGAAGGCCCGCCCACAACCTAAATAGTCCCTGGGTGGCCAACCCCAGCCTGCCACGTGGGTACTTCGGATAGGTCCAGGTTCACGGAAGCAAGCCAGATCCTAGGACTAAGCCAAATATGGAGTTGTTTACTCCCGAGAGCACTCACCATCAGGAAGGTGGGGGCGGAAGCCAGCGCCATCTTATGGGTGTGGCTGTGCGCAGCTCTCTACAACTGGCCTCAGATTTGTTCTTATTAATAAGTACCTTTAAGGTTCCTACTACAGAGAGTGGCCCCTACACCTTGCCTGGGCAGCACAGTAGAGCTGGTCCTGAAGGTGTAGGTGTGGGAGAGCCAACCCTGAGGGTGTGAAAGCAGGAGAACTGGCCCTGCCCCTTGCTTACCTCTGCAAGGAGTGAACCAGCCAGGGCAATGCTGAAGAGCTCACCCTGGTGGTAAGGACAAGGGAGAGCTGGCTGTCTGACCAACCCTGCAACAACCCAGGCCCAGAACCAGGGTTATGAGTTGGCCCACCACAACATCTACTCCATTTATGATCTGATGGAGCATGTGAAGAGGCTGGTCTTGCAGACCCAAAGCTGCAGAATCCCCAAGACTCAGGGCAACAACAGGATATCCAAGAGGAGTCCCAGTGAGGGTCCAGCATCAATAGTGTAGCAGAAACCAGAGGCCTCCAACCAGACCAATGACTCTCTGTCATGAACATTTGCAAGTAAAGATGTATGGATAAAAGGGTTTACTGAGTGACTCAACCATGTCACACTACAGCTTCCATGAGGAGAATCTTCCTTATTTCTTTTCTTTTTTTCTCTAAAATTTTATTTTATTTTATTTGTGGGGGATTTGCAAGGGCAGAGGGCATCTACAAATGAACTGGAAATGAATGGGATAGAGATGCATGATGTGAAAGACATTGAAAATTTATAAAAAGGAAAGTGCTAATAAACGAACAGACAGACAGACAGACAGATAGACAGATAGATAGATAGATAGATAGATAGATAGATAGATAGATAAACAGATAAATAAAATAGATTAGATATAACATGAGGAAAATGAAATTCCCTTGCCAGGCTACATTTGTTTTGTTCCATGTGTTCCTTTGTACAACACCAAGATTATTCTTTTTTCCAACTTGTGCAAGACGTTTGTTTGTTTGGATCACTGGAGGTTCAAGTGAGGAAGTTGAAGAGAAGAGACTGAGACGGTTAGAGAGAAAAGTTAATCAAAAGTATGAGAAGAAACAAACTGAATGAGCAATAACTGTTAGTGAGACGTAATCCTTATAGGACATTTGAAGAAAGTAAGTGGCATCCTCAAGATTGCTTCCCAAGGAGGGGAAACTAACACTTAGCCATGGATTTACTCAAGGCAATTATTACTGTATTGCATAATACTTCGCCTTGTGAAACACAACACACACACACACACACACACACACACACACACACACACACACACACCTACTCACCCCAGATAAGGAACTGAAGAGAACCAAAGAACAGATACCACAAAGTCTGACTTGGTGAACCAGTAAGTTTTATTGGGTTACTTCCAGGAGCATTGGTTAGGGGTTACTCACAGGAGCAGAATTACTCAAATCCCATGGGTGAAGGCTCACAAAAGCCAGGAACCTGGAGTTCGGTGTACACAGCTTGCAGGCAGCTCAACAGACTGTAGAGTGTACTTTCCAGGTAGCCGGGTTGGTCTGAGCCTCTTCCAGACAGCCGAGCTGCTTTTTGTTTCGTCTTGGCGGTTCGGCTGGTGTCTGCTTCTTCCGTGCTGCTTGGATGATCTGAGAGGGACTCCAGGTATCGTTACTGCCTGTGTACTCTTGGGGGACGGGAGGAGGCGCTAGGGAATCTGCCCAGTTTCAGGGACTCCTTGGAGCCATTTCAAGTTGTTTACATTCCATCTTTCAGAGCTTCCCTACAGAGTGGAATGCTTCACCTGCACCGAGAACAGAGGTTCTCAACCTGTGGGTCTAGACCCCTTTGGGGATCCCATATCAGAAATTTATTATTTTTATTTAATATTTATTGCAATTCATAACAGTATCAAAAGTACAGATATGAAGTAGCAATGAAATAACTTTGTGGCTGGGGACCACCACAACCTGAGGAACTGTATAAAAGGGTTACAGCATAGGAAGGTGAGAACCACTGCCCTAGAACATTCTATTGTTTCCACATCCACATCCTTGTAAACCTCCTGACCTAAAATATTCTGCTGTTTCACTTTCCCTTTACATCACATGCCTCAAGAAGTTCACCTTCAACATGGAGGAGACAGCTACATGACATACCCAAGCTTGGGCGGGTTCTACCACTTGATTTGAGTCACAGAGTGCTCCCAAGTAGTCAAAAGAAGTGCAGAGATTAATGGCTGCAGAGACAGGCAGCATGCAGGAGTCCTCTGCTGGTGCAGGGATCTTAGGCAGAACAAGGCGCAGGTCCAGGAATTAGCAGTATTTTTAATGCACACAATATTTTTAAAGCCCCCAAAATTTCAAAGATACACAAAGATCTAAATGTGAAATACATAATTTTAAAACAACTAAAAGAATATATTAGAGACTACCCTTAAAGAATCATGACAAAAAGGATTTCTTAACACATAACATGATAAAAAGATTACATTGATATGCTTAATGACATAAAATAGCAAACATCTGTATAATAAAAGATATAAGCAAAACTACTTCACGAAGAACACCCTTAAGAAATATAAGGAGCCGGGAGGTGGTGGCGCTTGCCTTTAGTCCCAGCACTCAGGAGTCAAAGGCAGGTGGATCTCTGTGAGTTTGAGGTCAGCCTGGGCTACCAAATGAGTTCCAGGAAAGGCACAAAGCTACACAGAGAAACCCTATCTCAAAAAACAAAAAACGAAAAAGAAATATAAGGAATTAACCCTTTGAAAGTTTTAAAATCCTTCCAAATCAACAGGCAGAAGCTGACCCAAGATAGTAACTGGACAAAGAATACATACAAAACTGTGGATGAGGAAATATAAATAGCAACCTATAGCAATTTATCACATAAGCAATATTTACTAAGTCAAAGATTGCTCTTACTCACTCATCTTCAATATTCAATATTCCCTTGCAAATCAGATGAAGTCCCAGATAATTAAAGGGACTATCCCACAAATATTACCAATCATTATCACAAAGGGAAAGAGATTTTACAACCTCCTCTTCAGTAAATTATGCTGTGACCAAAGCTAATATTACCCATCAAACCAGAAGGTGTGCAACCAGACATATTCGATGAACAACCCAAATGCTTATCATGCTAGTTATCAAGAAAGCAGAATTAAAAAGCAAGCTATTGTTCCAACACATTGCATTGACAAACACCATTAATTGTAGCAGAATTTATGTTAATAAAGTTGTACACAAGGAGGGACCCATGGGCTGATGAGAGAGTACAATGCAGTGTGCCCTGTTTGGAGAACACTTTGGCTTCTCTAATAAGTCTAAAAATGCATAGTATAGGGTTGGGGATTTAGCTTAGTGGTAGAGTGCTTGCCTAACAAGTGCAAGGCCCTGGGTTCGATCCTCAGCTCAAAAAACAAACAAACAAACAAACAAAAAATGCATAGTATATATCTACCTACCTACCAACCTACCTACCTGTGTGTGTGTGTGTATTCTATCATCTGTCATCTATCTATATGCCTACTGCTAAAATTATGCACTCACACACAGAAGTGTTTGTATTAAAAACAAACATAAGGGATCTGTTCTTTCATCTATCTATTCATGATTAAACAATAATTCCTGTAACACTCCTGCATTAAATATTATTTAAATACTAAAATAAGTTACATTAATCAAGAGATTCCAAAAACCCTAAGGCTGAGATTCAAAAAAGAACAAACAATTGTCTATGATGACATACACTCATAACCCCAGTGGAGGCAGGAGCTCAGCCTCACAGGGAGACTGTATCTGAAAAAGGAAAGCAAACAGCAGTGTTATCTAGCTTCTAAATTGATACCAATCACACACAAAGCATAGAAGTTGGCATCAGAAAGAAACGTGGCAAGGAAGATACAATCCAAAGGAGACCTTCACTAGGTGACCGGTGCCTAAGACCTACCTGAGACAATTGCTGCTGCATTTATGACTCCCTTGTAATTTGCATAATTGTTCCAACTGTCAATTAATCTTAATCCATCACAACATGGTAACGGAAGTTTCTGAATGCTTAGGTTTTCAGGAATTGACCCTCAAGTTCTGGACATAGGATAAACTATGGCAATCAAAGACAATTATAAACTCTGTTTTTTTTTTTTATAATTTTTTATTTGTATTTATTATTCTCTGTGTGTGTGTGAAAGAGAGAGAGAGAGAGCATATGCACTGCACACACACACACACACACACACACACACACACACACACACTCATAAATGCATGTACATACATACGTAGCTGTTTGGTAGTCAGAGGACAACTTTTAGAGTTGATCCTCTCCTACCTTTACACAGGTTCTGGGTATTTAATTCAGGTCACCAAGGCAAGCACATGCACCTGCTAAGCCATCGCACCAGCCTGCAAATATAAACTTTAGAGGTTAGAAGCATGAGTTTTGCAGTCTTAGAATCCCCAGAATGTATCTAGCTCTTCATGGCTGAGTAAGTTTGAGATGGCTTTTGCCCTTCCTAAGCCTTCTTTTCATCAAGCAATAATGCTGGCATAATATTATTGTTGGATGGGTAATAACATTTCCACCTTATAGTATTGTGCAGTTTAATTTTGGTTATGCTTTAAGGCTTCTCCCACAGTGCCTTGCTCAAGGCTGACAAGTCCATAGTGGCTATTGTTATTTTACCAGTTATTGGAACCATTGTCCTTACCTATACTGTCATAGTATGCTCGATTTCTACATAATGTGAGAAGCAAACCAATATTAAGTAGTCGACTTCTAGAAACTTTTTTTTTTACTTTCCCATACACTGTTGATTTGAGTATATTCATTTGTGCATGTGTATGAGTGGTAGCTTGGATTACCTGATGAGACCTCTTATTTCTAGTCCCAGAATCACAAATGTGTGGTCAATTCATAAGATTTTAAAAAAGGGGTGGGGAGTCTGCCATGTAAGAATAAGGTGACACCACCATGTGTGTGTGTGCCTGTGGATGAATGGCAAACCAAAGCAGAATAAATCAGAGGGCAGAGGAAGAAAAGAATGAGACAGACACTCAGAAAACCCAGGGATGTGCCAAACTGGCTGAATTTTGTGTTTCTGAGCTCAACTCAATCCTTGGTTCAGCTGCATTCTTGTATTTGAGTTTTTCTCATTCCCTAAGTTCCCTACATTAATTCATGTTTGCTTATACTATTTTAAGCTGCATTTCCATTACATATCATCCAAAGAATTCTGGTTAATATAAAGTGGATGCAGCACAGACAGTTACAGAGCGACGTTCCCATTTACCCGTGGCTTACAAGTAATAAAGAGACTTGGCTTACTGCTCAGGAATCTAGATTTGGTGATTAAAAATCATATAATTTATTTGCAAAGATATATTATACACACATGAGTTTGAAAGCAATCACCACACATCTCATTAAGAGGGAGCTCTAAGAGGAGAACCAGGAAATAACCAAGTAAGGGAAGTATTGGACCGGGTTCATCATCCTCCTGCTTCTATTTATTCAGACAACATAAAAACACTTATAAAATAAGACAGAATTCTCTAGATGGAAAAAAAAGCATAACATAGAAATGACATGACTTGGCCTAAATACAGTTAAATAATACAGAGAGACAGAATGCAAATGAATATATTTTGTGTGAGGAATAGATACGCTGCTAATTGCGTTCACTTATTATCATAGAAATGACATGTTTTCAGCTTAGTTATACGCCGCCACAGTTAATAATTGAAACACAAACACATGAAACAGTAATTTAGTGGCAGACTTCGTAATTACACAAGTATAGTAAGGGTTTGTTTTGTAAACATACGTGGAACTCCTTTGTACACGGTGTAATTAGCATGAATGTAAAAATGTAAGAGAAGGCTACAAGAGGAATCCTGCCATATTCTTAGCAAAGTGCTGTCTATGATCCTTAGTGTCCTCATTTATAAAGCAAAATGGGCAACCAGAAAGATTCATTTGGATAATGTGCATCGTTGGGAAGGCTTTTAATTTGGTCCCCATAAATACATTAAGTATTCAGTAAACTGTGGTTATTAGGAGACATAGGTTTTCTTCTGGCTACCTATATTTCTAGATTAGAGAAAAACAGGTTATTTGTGTAATTAATTTGTAAACTTGCAATGCATTCTACATCCAAATGACTGGTTTACCCTTTCCCTACAAACTCAATGATCAAATGGGGCATATGCCACAAGTTTTCATGGGTAGGGCTCTGTGCCAAGCTTTTCATCAGCCTGAATTTTGCTGAATTTTCAAAACAACTCATAAAAAGGTTTTATTAACTCTCTTTTATATTTGAACTGAATAAGATTTAGGAAAACTAGATGACATAATCAAATACAATAACTGTCCTAGCACGAATTTGAAACCACATAATCAAAAATCCCCAAAATTACAAATTTCAGTATATCCTCTGTGCTCTCTTTAGGCACTATATGGCATGTCCATGTGGTCAACTACTGAAAATCGTGTTGATTATCATATAAATAATATAACTTAAGCTAGTGCTATTTGTTCAGAACAATAATAAAATGGAGGGGAAGGAAGAGAAGAGACAGCTTATCCAATATAGAATAGATGGCTACCTATACCATCTAGGACCCAGACACTGAGTCCACCCTCAAGCCGGTTGTTTAGTCCTATCATGTTGCCTCTTTGCAGTTAGGAATGTAGAGGATGGGGTGCAAATCAGGCCGATAACTCCCTGGCCTTCCCGTGCTATAGAACAGTCAAAGAGGTTCTCTTTGCAGTTAGGAATGTAAAGGATGGGGTGCAAATCAGGCCGATAACTCCCTGTCCTTCCCGTGCTATAGAACAGTCAAAGAGGTTCTCTTGGCAGTTAGGAATGTAGAGGATAGGGTGGGAATCAGGCGATAACTCCCTGGCCTTCCCGTGCTAGAGAACAGTCAAAGAGGTTCTCTTTGCAGTTACGAATGTAGAGGACGGGGTGCAAATCAGGCCGATAACTCCCTGGCCTTCCCGTGCTATAGAATAGTCAAAGAGGTTCTCTTTGCTGCCCCTGGCTTAGCCCATGATTTCCTAAACACGGGCCTGATAAACAGCAGGAAACGCCAAGTTCCAGTGGCCTGTGACCCATAATGCCGGCTATCTCAGTAGGAGAGTGGAGAGAAAGGGAAACCATCAAGGAAAGTAGATGGATGTTCAGCTAATCCAAGCAAAGCATGCTATTATCTTTTGACAGAGATGAATATTAGCAAAGGAATATTTGGGGAAGTTGAAAACTCTTCATTTTCTTTGGTGGGCACATGGACTCATCTGAATGCAAAGAGTGCAGAAATCCCTATCTCCCAGCTCTCCGTTTCTGAACATGCTCAACAAAGGGAGCAGTCAGATGAAACATCAGTTAGCATTTCCTTTCACCAGGAATGTGCTTATTAACTGTTGTTCAAATAGTTTGTAGACGTAACAGTCCTGGGAGTGAATGTGGCTTTGTATTTACAAGGGTGCCATTTGTTGTTATTTATAGTTCTTTTAATTTTCACCTTTTTGCATTTAAATTTCCTTCCATAGTTATGATCAGAATAGGCACTACTTAAGAGAGAAGAAAACTCCCTTTAACATGCATTTTGCTCCACAAAGGTTTTCAAGCTTCAGAACAAACCCAGGGGCGTCCAATTTGCTCCTTTGTCAATCCTATGAACATCTGCAGTTTGTTTCCCAAAAGGGGGGGGGTGCGTGGAATCATGGTATCTTTTTATAAAACTCAGACAGGAACCTCTTTTAGCAGAGGCCATCATTTTAAACATATGTTGAGATGGTGTTCATCAGATGGCTAAATTCTCAAAATAAGAGAAGAAAGGGGAATCAACATTTATTTACAGTGTTCATAGCACAGGACTCTCCTCTGTCCATTTTCTTTTCTTATTGAGGTCTTATACTAATGAAGTCAGAATTATCAATTATTATGGACTGCTGCCTAGCATAGAGGTTCACATCAAAACTACCAATTATCAGATGCATAATCCTCAAGACATTAAATTCATTGTGTTTCTACTTCCTGTTTTTTCAGTATAAAGCATTTTAAGGTTTTATATAAGATTGAATGAAGGGATGTAAGAGGAACTGTTAGCCCCGTGTCTACTTGCTCATTATTATTACTTTTCATTTCTCCCAAGAAACTCAAGATCCACCTCCCACCTCTGACTAGCAACATATTAAACACCAGGGACTTTTAATAAAAAATAATAATAAAAACAAAGACAAAAACAAAACAAAACAAAGTAGTAGGATGGGTATAATCAATTAGTGAAATATAATGAAGAACAAGACACAGGAATGTATGCACACATACATAACAGCAAATTTTATTGCTCAACAAAGTTTTCATTTGAGACTTTTGAAAGACTTTGTGACTTCAAAAATGTCTTTTCATCCACAATGTTGGTAGACAATAGAGGGTTTTGTGAGTGGACCTATAGCAATGTCTACAAAAGTAGAGATACAGTGAGAGTAGAGATGCACAATTACCATGACAACTGCAAAGTCTCATCAGGTTGTTGTTACCAATAGTAATAGTTTCCTCCAATAATCATGTTCCCTAAAGTACTGGAATGTAGAACAAAAGAACCCAAATCAGTTCTGAGGGTATTTTCTGTCCTCTCATGTGCCCCCACCAAAAACACATCACATTCTATTGGAGGAGAAGTTGCCTCATTGTTACCAATTCAGGATCAGTCATGAAAACAGCCGGTAGTAGTCAATGCTCCTGTAACTCACCAACATGCAAAAAGGAAACTAAAAAGTCCACTCTCCCTAGACAAGACAAAGCTACTAAAAGACAGTATACTCCCTTATGGGTGTTTATACACCATCCATGTCAGCATCTTCTTCATATTATCTGTTCCTGCTCCTTTGGTCTTGATTTGGACCAAAAAAGCATGTACTGATCAAAAAAGGAAACAATAACAACAACAATTAAAAATTCAGAAAGGTCATTTAAAATTAACAGTAACATTTATTTAGTTTGATATTACCAGCTTATTCTCCAAATTTTTAGAAATCAATTTCATGAAAATATAAATCACCTGTCTATCTTTCAATAGAAGAACACACACTCTGCTCTTTTTGCCCCATCTACTGGGAGAATGAAGACTATTCTCAGCAATCAGACTGTTGACATTCCAGAAAATGTGGACACTACTCTAAAGGATGCACAGTCATTGTGAAGGGTCCCAGAGGAACCCTCCAGAGGGACTTCAATCATATCAATGTAGAGCTGAGTCTCCTTGGGAAGAAGAAGAAGAGGCTCCAGGTTGACAAATGGTGGGGTATCAAAAAGGAACTGACCACTGTCCAAACCATCTGTAGTCAAGTTCAGAGCATGATCAAGGGTGTTATGCTGGGCTTCTCCTACAGGATTTGGTCTGTGTGTGCTCACTTCCCTATCAATGCCATTATTCAGAATGGGTTGAAATCTGAAATTTCTTGGGAGAAAAATACATCCACAGGGTTAGGATGAAGACAGGCATTGCCTGTTCTGTTTCTCAAGCCCAGAAGGATGAATCAATCCTTAAAGGAAATGATAGTGAACTTGTTTCAAATTCAGCGACTCTGATTCAGCAAGCTACAAGAGTTAAAAACAAGGATATGAGAAAGTTTTTAGATGCTATCTGTGTGTCTGAAAAGGGAACTGTGCGGAAGGCTGATGAGAAAGTCCTAAGTTACCCAGCTCCAGAAACAAGATCCTGGATTTAAGTAAGATTTGGGGTGTCTTTTGGGACAATAAAAGACTTGTATTTTTTTTTTAAAGAGCATGCACTCCATATCTTTACTTTCAAAGTTCATTGCAAGGCCATGCACCCTAACAATGCCTTCTACTGTTTACCACTTTGAACCTACAAATCATTTTGGCTTCAAATGAAAACATTAATGAAACACAATGAACTTTAGTTTTAGATGCACGTGTCTGTCTATAAAAACAAAAGTGAAGCAAAATGTCTAGCAATTGGTATCTAACAGTCTTTGTTGAAAAGGAGGTTTTAAAGCAAGGACTCTTGAAGAGAAGGAATTGAGGTACCAGCCTCTCAGAGGCCTCCAGGGGTCCTCCTGTTACATTCTTGCATCATTCTCCTCCTACCTAGCACCTGCATTGATCAGTGATCAACAGAACAGTCCCGAAGTGAGGACTTGCCATTTTGGAGTGTGGGTCAAAACAGACAATGTGGCTTGCTGTAGCTGAAAGTTTTCCTGTGTCCCACCTGATCCCCAGCCACTCAGACACAAGTAAACACACAGAAGCTTATATTAATTAAAACTGCTCGGCCATTAGCTCAGGCTTACTACCGACTAGCTCTTACACTTACTCAGCCCATTTAATTATATGTTGCCACATTTTCCATGGCTTTACCTGTGTGCCATTATGTGCTGCTCCCTGGATGGTGGGCTGGCATCTCCTCACTCAGCCTTCCTCTTCCCAGAATTCTCCTTGTCTGCTTATCCTGCCTATACTTCCTGACTGGCTACTGGTCAATCAGTGTTTTATTAAACCAGCGTACAAAAGCATCATCCCACAGCAGCTTCCATTTTTTTTCAAATGACTCTTTGACCACCCTCCATGCACCCACACCTCTTACCTTCTCGTTATCTGATTTGAGGAAAGCCAGGTGGTAAGCAATGCTATCAAAAAGTCCAAAAAGGATGGGGAGCCAAAGCCTCAGACTGATTTCTTGACCTCTGGACTGTCCTACTCTGCTCCAGACCTGGCTCAGCCTCTCAGCCTCCTGACTCAGAAATTGTGTGAAGTAAAAAATTACTAACATTTGATAGCATTACATTTGGAACAGTTTATCACCTAACAACAGATCACTAATACAAGACAGTAAAGAAAGGCAAAGAACATGACTAAGACATGTAAGAGGACCACAGAGGAAAGAACCACTGACCTGTTTTTTCCTTCTCTTGTGAGGTTTTGACCTCGAGTCCCACCAGTAGTCTGACCTCCCCCATAGTACTTGCACTGGTGATTTTCTGGCACAGTGTTCCATTACACTGGGATAAACAACCATCAAGAATGATGATATGGCTATTCCTTATTAAGTAGAAGAGGAAATTTAACAAATGTCTATTTGCCTATATGTGTGCCTATATCTAAAATGGATTTCTCAAAGCAACAGGATTACTTATTTTGAATTTCTCTGCAAAACTACAGTTGACATGACTTTATGACAATTAGAAGTCCTTGTTTGGGGTCCACCTCTCATCTCAGAAATGTGAATTCCTAGAGAGGTTTCAATGAGGGAAAATAAGAGAAGGCACTAAGGCAGAAAGAATGCACACAGAGAGGGCAGACCAGAAAGTCCTCCTACAGCAGTGGGAAGAGTAAGGACGACCAGTGATGGAGATTCATCCTAAGTTCCAGGTACCAGATACGCTTATGTCACTGCAGACTGGGGTTTCGGAAGGTCTTCACGATTTAAATGTGCAAGTTAAATAAAAATGTTTGTAAAATGTTCCTTCTCAGTTAAAACTCTGTGCCTTTGTATGAGTGAAGAGGAAAGCAAGGTCACAACATAGAAAATTAACAGGCAAAAAATAAATAAACATCCCTCAGTAGCTGAGATAAAATTTATTATCTATTAAGGGAAGAAATGTATCCCCATCTTTAATGGGTTTTGTTTGGTATAAGGGGGAAAAAAGGCTATTACTCTTTTCATCTCATTATGGTAATTAGTTTAGTTGTTCTCTGTGCTCAGCCATACAAGGTCCTACAGCGGTAAGATAAGAAGTGTAACTCCAGTTCCTCATGCTCAAGGAAATCTTGATTTCACTGGGAAGCTACAGCCCCAAGAAGCAGAGAATATTAGCACACAGTTTGCAATATGCTGCTTTAATGCAATACAAAAGGAGGCCATGGTTGGAAAGGATAGGGGTGGTTGCACCGTGGAAAATGATAACTTAGTATTCTGAAATACCAGTTGAACTCGGAAGGGAAGAGGATTGAAAGTGGATTTCGGGTTAGCATAGCTTCTCTTTGCCCTTTAGCTTGTAAGAGGTAAAATCACTGTGGAATGAAGGTCAGCTTCCACATCATATTACAAAGGCTGGAAGAGCATCTCCCGAATTGGCAAGCGTTCCAGCTGGTGGCCCTTTACCAGACCCCCCCCCACACACACACACACACACTCTGCTTCACCTTTGTTTTGATTCCATTTCCACTGTTATTCTCCACAGTCCTGCTAACAGCAGCACATGGTCCCATTTGTTAGTCAGCTCCCATCCACTCTACAGTTTTGCTTCACTTATTTCTCCAGGTTGCTTTGTACTGTAGATAAGAAAACTGAGGTCTATGAGCATTATGTAACTTGTCCTGGGGTTGCGGGATTTATAGCTGTATCTTAAAGTCTGACTTCATGACAGAGCTCCTACTGTGAAGACGGAGCCTGTGGTTTCTCCTTTTCCACTGTGTGGATCCATCACCACGGCTACAGAGCGCAAGAAGCAAGGAACACCACAGACTAGTCAACACGGGGATGTGACGAAAGTGTCTCCTGCTCAAACATGTCACACGCTGCTCCAGATGCTTGCCTTCAAATGTCAACCAGAAGAGCAGCTCCTGGGGATGGAATAAAGGAAGCGCCTAACTCTAGGAGCTCAGGTGTGGTGAGAAACCGCCACCAGCCTCAGATTCCCTCAGCTACAAAGAGGCCATGCTGGCACAACTACTCGGGGTCAGATGACCTCCCACTTCACTCGTGGCCTCCTGGCTCATTACAGGTAGAGATGGGACAGGGACACCACATCTGACACCCGCAAACCAGGAGGAAGTGAATGGGGTGGCCTTGCATAATTGGGATTTCCTCTAAAAATGAAACATTTTTCACTATTAAACGCTATCTTTAAAATCCCAGGGCAGTGTTCCAAGGGCTTTGATTCACCCAGAAATGATTTGCTCCTCAAAATGTTTCAGTTTCTGGGTTTAGCAACTCTGCACTGTGGTGCAGAAAACAATAATAATAATATAGTTTGAAAAATCCTTGAAGCTAAGGACTCAGGGGAGTCAAGTAGCCAGCTAGCAATTGCTGTATGGTCCTTTTCATTTTCTGTTTTGAGGATTGCTGTGTGATGGATATTCAAACAAAAACAGGGCAAAAAAACCTCACACAAATTCGATATCAGGCTTCAATCTTTTCCATCTATATAGTGTTTAACAGAGGAAGAAGATGGTGCTAGCATTGGATCATAATAATCTCTGGAAGGAGTTACAGCATTCCTGTGCACCTCAGCCTGTGGAGGCAGGCCCCAGCACACAACCCTTCTTCCTGTGCACCTCAGCCTGTGGAGAGCAGGCCCCAGCACACAACCCTTCTTCCTGTGCACCTCAGCCTGTGGAGGGCAGGCCCCAGCACACCACCTTGCACATTAAATGCTGGTCATTCTTTTTACTACTATGTTAAAAAATATACCTTTACTACTATGTTAAAAAATATACCTTTACTATCTTTTTTCAGCAAAGAAATAGCCGTGTGGTTCTGACAAAGTAAAGAAGAAGAAGTTTTCTTCTCACTTAGGGTCAATTGTTACTTCTGTAGCTGACAGTGAGGCCACTTTGCTCATCGGTTCTTAATCCTGTTTCTGGATTGTTTTCAGTCTGTTTCCATTATGACGTTATCTTGGCCAGTGACTAATCAGTTTGGGGGCTTTTGTTTGTTTGGTTGGTTGGTTTGATTTTTGTTGTTTTGTTTTATTTTGTTTTGGTTTTATTTTTGTTTTGCAAAGCATCAAGAGTTTAATGCTTGCAATATCCAATCTGTGACTCAGTCACAGGACATGGGTGTTAGAAAGTGGTCCTTTGGATACCCCTCTCTTTACTCATAGCAGAAGCCCAGCTATCAGCGTCTACTCAGACTGGTTTTTGTATCGGCCATACTTTAATTCACTCTTCAATCTATCCTCTTCTTCCACCTTCCTCAACACCAGGTAGACTCTCCACTGCTTCATAGTATAGCAATTGCCAAGCCTGCCTGGCTGAGCCAGTCTGTCCTTACAAGTACAGACAAGTACTGTTATCAACAGTTTTCCAGAGGGTTGACAACATGGCAGTCCCTTGCTAGAGATCTGCCAATTGGTCTTCTACACATACTCCATGATGGACCCACTATTTAAAGCAATGTGGACTTTAACTGCACATTAAGGTTTAGGTCACAATCTATATCATTGTTTTCCCTTGAAAAAATGGCCTCATGCACATTAATGTTAGGCAGCTTGTTTGTTCAGTTTAGGAAGGCTGTCTTGCCATCAACCCCCTCCTCCTCTATACTCTTCTTAATGGATGCTATTTTAGTTTCAATTCCAGGTTTCTCTTTCAATCTTTTCCAAATCCATGAAAAACCCTTACTCTTTTATAATTGTTCTCTTCTGCTTCAAACTCCCATCTCATTTCATTTATTATTATAATGTCTACTCCGTGTTAATAATCATTTAAATTATGTTTAGAAAAAACAGACCACATTGCAATGGCCTGAAATGTAGGTAGCATCACACACTTCTTCTACAGCAGTTAGTACATAAATTCTTATTTGCTTCTTAATTTGGCTCCTTTTGTCTGTTTGTTTTCTAAGACAGGGTCTCTCTTTATAGTCCAGACTGGCCTCAAACTTGCAATCATCTTCCGTTGGCTTCCCAATCGCTAGAATTCCAGGCATGCCACTAAGCCTGTTTCATAAACTCATAATGATAGAAATAACCCGTGTTCGCATAACTGAAAGTCACAGTAAAAAGGTCATCGATGCAGAATTCCCGTGTGATGTTTAGACCATAATACAAGCTGCTTGTCATCTTTGTTACTTCTGTTCCTAGCTACAAGCACATGATCTGCCAAATAAAAAGCACCAGGAACTAGAAACTACAGTTCAATGAGTGAATAAATGAAAATTTAAACAAAGTAAGATGTTAAGATGAATCATAGAGTACTTTTGAAATAAATAAGTTGTCTCCATTTTAAATTTTATGATATGTTAAGAAAATAATGCTAAGTGGAGCATTCAGAGGAGATTTTTTTTCTTCAAAACTTTATTTACTGCACTAGAAAATCCCAAGCATCTATTGGTGATTCAACAAAGGAGGTCTATTTTGGGACTTCCTAGGTAGTGGAAGCTGGGGTCTCTCAGGAAACAAAGGCATGCATCAGGGGGCCAGTTTCAGAAACCAACACTTGGCATCACTTTGCGGAAGGAAGAGGCAGCCTGTCTAGCTGCTCTCCCAAGAAAGAAGACCTCGGAGAATAAGTCGGAGCAAGAATAGAGTGTGCAGCTGTATCAATGCACCATGTACACACCTTCTGGCTCGCTTCCCCACAGCACCTAGTGCAGTGCTCAGCACAGGGAGAGATAAAAATGCTGTTGATTACTTGCCTAGCCCTGTTCTATGTGTCCAAGGAAGGTGGGCAGCCATTGGCCAGGATTCAAAACTGTCTTTCACTGCCTGAAACTGTAGGATTTGCTCCCTGGAGAAACACAGGTATTCTTTCCACAACTGCCCAAATTGTACTATGGAGAAGGCATGAGTCATTTCCTACATTTTGTTCATTTTCTTTCTTCTCATTTACCAAAGCCATTTCCGTTTGAATAAATGTTTAGGATGCTGGAGATTATTGGCCATTTCAAAAAGTCCTTCCTTTGGTGAACAGGGTGGCATTCACTTTGGTCATAGCTTTGATATGAACATTTTAAGGCAGAAAACATTAATGGAAAAAAAAACAGTCACAAAATGATGTCAGGGTGGAATCGATGAGCAGGTGAAGATTGAGTAATTATTAAGAAGATAAAATATCACTCAGCCTATTGCCCAGGTATCTCTAATATAAGACAAAATTAGCTCTAAAGGTAAATACTTTATATCCTCTTATTCTTCAACTTTTAAAAACTAGTCCAGGTACAAATTGGCAGTTATCCCTGAGATTAATAAATGGTCTTTCTCTAAATCTTCTTCATGCTCTATTCCCAAAAAAGTATCTGTTTTAATTTACTCAAAACAGCAACCAAGAGTTGACTGTGTTTTTCTGCCTGCCACTTCTCCTTGTCCTGTTGAACCAGACCTGAGGATGTGGTCAGAGCATGATCACAATATTCCTGCCAACCAGGGTTAGTGCGGTCAGGTCAAAACTGTAGCTGTAAGCACGTCTTTAGCTTCACATATTTACTATGAGTGCTGCAGATGGGGAATGACGTCCACGAGCTGGACTACAGCTATCTCTCCCACCCAGCAGCACCGGGCAGACTCTGAGGATTGCTACCTTTACTCATGCCCACGGTGCTTACATGGTTAGGTTTCCTTTTTGTCCTCTCAGAAAACAAACACTGAATGGACTGGGAAGTATCTTAATTGCAATCTGCCCAATTTTAGACCAGAAGAGACCTCAAAAATCAGAACAAGAAGGCTCTTAACCTCTGTAAATGAGAAGTTAGTCTAAATTACATCAGCTGGGATTTTCATTTTCATACGCTAATATTATGCATTCCTACAAAAGCCGGGCACTTAATGTCATGTGAATGTCAATGCAGGTTGAATTATCACTTTTATCAAAACAATCTCCATGCACACTAAGTAATGCAGGTGTTCTGTGAGTGCTGGAAGGGGAAGGATACAGTAGTGGAGAGGTTCTGTAGATGTCTCCCCGATAAAGGTCATCCAAGACTTCATAAAGAACACTTTGAATTTGATGAGACCAATTGCTGCCAACACCCAGCATGGATTGAGCAGACTACAAATCAGAACCAAAAATAAACCGGGCATCTAAGCAGAGCCCTAGAAATGCTATACAATTGGGGCTTTCCAAAAACATCTTTAGAGACCTTCTGTCAATACCATTGAGAATTTTGATATGAGACATCTATGAGGTATTTTCTAGCTGTCATCACTGGTTTTTTTTTGGGGGGGGGGGGGAGAAGAGCCTCTCTAGTAGCTCAGACACTAGGTAATATTACCTTATAAGACAGCTTGATTCACACAAGATGGAAGATTATTAAGAAGTCAAATGTAAGCTGCAGGCTATGGATTAGGAAGTATGTCATATAGTGTTCGCCTTGGGACCCTTTGGACAGAGTTGGGTGACAATAGCCAGATGGGAGACCAAGACGACAGACAAATCTGGGACTGTCCAAAAATAACCAAAACAAATGGTCACTCTGGTGACAAGGCCATGGCATCAGAGAAGAAAGGTCAGTGTGGTTTAGGGCAATCTGAGAAAACTTTCATGTTACATGAAGTGGGGAGGATTTGGGCTGTACCTGAAGGACAAGTCAAATGGGAATAGCAAGGTCCAGTGTTTCAAGTGAGACTACTATCTGAGGAGCTGGGCTTCCCATTGTGGTTGTAGAGGGAGAGAGACAGCAAGACTGGGCAGCAGCAGCACAAAGATCAAATACCTGTGTTGGAGACAGTCAAACAAGGTGTACCTTGTGTGTACCAACGCATTTCAAATGGCTGCTGAGAGCCAGTTCCTGTTCTCAGCAGACACTCAGCAATGTTGGCCATGGACACAGGCAAGGAATGCAACACCTCACTGCCATTTAAGATTATCTTTTAGTTGGGTATGACTTTGAGTGGTGTTGGGCTTTAAAACCTTGGTAAGTGTGTCCTAAAGTTTTTAAACTGTTGGCTTTCTCTGATTTTTGAAAGCAACATTCAGTCAATGGTCGACTTTGGTAGTGAGGAAGGAAACTAGTCAGAAAAGCCTATCCAAAATGACTCATATTACATCAGAAAAAGTTTAACTCAATACTAGAACTTTCTTAGAAAGACAAAAAGTTGTTGTGAGAAAGGGCACAGACTGGCATATGATGCTAAAATATTAATATTGGTAAACATTCATTTGTTTAGATTTAATATAAAGCTTAGAAAATAGATTGTAGAAATAGGCAGGAAGCTGTGCCCCTAAGGTAAAATGCAGTTTTATAGTTATGAAAATTTAATTTGACTGCTTTCTCAATAATTGCTCATATTTGTAGCAGCAGCATGCTAGCAAGATAACGGTCAATCAAACAGACATCACCCTGTAAATGTTCTTAAAAAGCCTGTACTCTTTCTCCTGATGGAAAATGGCATTGCTTCCAGTTCTTAAAAGATGCCCAACTGAAAAGCAGAATAAGAAAGTTGACAGTAGAACATCTTTATATATTCCTATTTGCCTCTCTTTCGCAAATGAAGTTCCTGTTAGGAGCTGGAACTATCTTTTTCCCTTGTGGAAATGGAAAATCTGTCACATCATATACCAAACTGAAAACAAAATATACAAGATTCTCTTGAAAATCCTGTTTGTGGCTAGGAAAAATTAGGATATGCTATGACTGTGGAACTGGCAAACATTTCTTTCATGGGTGAGTGAAGGACAGAAATAGGTCCCTCAACGTGTGAAAAATCTCCAGCCTCCTAAATGAAGAACAACAGAAGGTTCTCTCTCAGTCTCTGTCTTGCTCTGAGCCTCCTGTAATTCCTCTCTTCCTTTTGTTCTTTCTTGTTCCTTATTTCCCACACTCTTCATGGCTGTTGAGAAAATGCCATTAATAATGGGTACAAAGAACAGTGCTCGCTGTGTGGAGATAAACTGGGGATGACAAAATATCAACTTCCCACTGCTCAATTGAAAGCCCTATCTGTACAACTGGTAATTACTTTTAATTTAATTAGGACTCCTGGTATTGTTTCTATCTCATAGATTACATTATAACATGTAATGTGTTAAAACAACAAGACAAATTGAGGCTAGAAAACACAGAAAATATTACCTTTTTTCTATAAATAATGCCACACTTCCACTCTTCCAAAAGCCCTCATGTGCCTTTGCTATGGGGTAATTATGATTTCCTATACCCTTTTACTTTGAGTAAGCAAGAATCTTCCACAATCTAAAGAAAAACTTCATCTTACAGGCTTCTAAAAAGAATGTATTTAAACTCTACCCTTCCTCTCTTTTTCTCTCTCATGCAGAACAAATAAATGATTTATGCCCTTTGCACACTGAAACAAAATCCATATAACTAGAAAGAACAATTGTAAGTACTATTAAGAAAATATGGCCTTGCTGTTTGCACATGAGGGTATAAAAGTGACTTGCAAAGATAGCATTTTAGGCAGAAACCCACAGCGCATCATGGAACAAGGCAAAGATGCCTACTTAAGATATTTGCTGACTCAAAGGGGATATGAGTGATCCATTCCTTTGTGAAAGACTTAATTTGTAAGACATTTAATTTGAGTTTCCATATGAAATTCACAAATGAATTGTGAACTGCTATGCAAATCCTTCAAGGATGATCTAAGTAAAGTATATAATGCAATAAGAACTGAATACTAGGTCTCTGAAAATTTATCTTCAAACACAGGTAAGTTACAGAACAGACAGCAAAATGATGAGAGAGAGAGAGAGAGAGAGAGAGAGAGAGAGAGAGAGATACACAAAGAGAGGGGAGACAGATTTCTTGAGTCTGGAGTTCCCAGCTGAGTTTAAAACTGCTTTCCAAATATAAAGTTTGAATAAATGCCAGGTTAAAATATAACTGGAAATATTTTATCTTTTACTTAATTAGAACCTTCAATTTGTAAGATCTGTGGATTTGCTGGATTTAAAATTTATTCTTAAATGTTTATAGACAAAAGAAAATAAAGACCACTTCAAAAATATATTTCCCTTTTCTTAGATAGAAACTCCATGAGCACAGGTAAGTTTCTTTTATTTTATTGAAAAGAGATTTTTTTTCATACAATATATCCTGATTAGTTTCCCCTCCTCCTGCTCCTACCAGTTCCTTCCCAAGTCTCCCTTCATCCATATCCACCTTTGTCTCTCATTAGAAATTATACAAGTGTCTCAAGAATAATAATAAAATAAAATGAGGTCAATTAAAAACAAACAAATCAGAATATAACAAAACAACAGAACAAGAAAAAAGATCCAAAGAAAAAGGACAAGAAATGTCTACAGATGCAGAGACATATATATTCACACACAGACATCTCATTGAAAGCCCCAAACTAAAAGTCATAGTATACCTATGCAAAGGACCTGGAAGGTAGAACAGAAGCCCTGACTTGGCCTTATAAGACAAAGAGCCTCCAAAGATGCCATTGAGTTCACTTTCTGCAGGTCAGCAACTGCTGGGCATGAAGCCTGCCCTTGAGAGTGGTTGATTTGTACTTCCCTGATGACTAAGGAGGTCGAGCAATTCCTTAAAGGTTTTTCAGCCATTTGGATTCCTCTCCTGAGAATTCTCTGTTTAGATCTGTACCCCATTTTTTAATTGGATTGTTTGGTATTGTGCTGTCTAGTTTCTTGAGTTCTTTATATATTTTGGAGATCTTTATATATTTTGACAGTTCTCTGTCAGATGTGAGGTTGGTGATGATCTTTTCTCATTCTGTAGGTTGTCATTTTGTCTTGTTGACCATGTCCTTTGCCTTTCAGAAGCTTCTCAGTTTCAGGAGGTCCCATTTTGTTGCTCTCAGTGTCTGTGCTACTGGTGTTGTATTTAGGAAGTGGTCACCTGTGTTAATGCATTCTGGGCTCCTTCCTACTGTCTCCTCTATTGGGATCAGTGTAGCTGGATTTATGTTGAGGTCTTTGATCCACTTGGACTTGAGTTTTGTGCATGGTGACAGATATAGATCTATTTGCAATCTTCTACACATTGACGTCAAGTTATGCCAGCACCATTTATTGAAGATGCTTTCTTTTTTCCATTGTACAATTTTGACTTCCTTGTCAAAAATCACCTTCCTAGTTCATAGGTGTATGGATTAATGTCAGGATCTTCAATTTGATTCCATTGGTCCACATGTCGTGTTTTATGCCAATACCAAGCTATTTTTATTACTATAGCTCTATAGTAGAGCTTGAAGTCAGGGATAGTAATGCCTCTAAAAGTTGCTTCATTGCAAAGGATTGTTTTAGATATCCTAGATTTTCTGTTTTTCCTTATGAAGTTGAGTATTGTTCTTTCCAGGTCTGTGAAGAATTGTGTTGGGATTTTGATGGGGATTGCCTTGAATCTGTAGATTGCTTTTGGTAAGATGGCCATTTTTACTATGTTGGTTCTACCTATCCATGAGCATGGGCGATCTTCCCATTTTCTGATTTCTTCTTCAATTTCTTTTTTCAAGGACTTAAAAGTTCTTGTCATACATACAGGTCTTTCACTTGTTTGGTTAGAGTTACCCCAAGGTATTTTTTGTGGCTACTGTAAAGGGTGATGTTTCTCTGATTTCTTTCTTGGCCTGTTTATCATCAGGAGGGCTACTGATTTGTTTTTCCCCTAGGTCCCTGGCCTATCTTTTCTCATGTTCTTGAACATCCAAGCAACACTGAGTATGGGTTCCATCTAATGGAGTAGGCCTTAACGCACATCAGATAGTGGTTGGTTGCTTCCATTAGCTTTGTCTCACCATTGTGTCTGCATATCTTGCAAGCAGGTAATTCTTGTAAATGGAAGGGTTTGTTGCTGGGTTGGTGTCTACCATTCTCCTTTGGTAGTCTGCAGAATACCTTCCTGTACCAAAGACACTAGAATGTAGGGGTGAAGGCTCTATGTAGGCACCAGCTTGACTTCTCCATGTCCAATGAATTGTATGGCACTCTCTTCAGCAACACAGTCTTGCTGTCAGTTGGGGAGCCACCAATCAACAGCCTGGGTTGTTTGGGGTACCCACAGAACCCCTTTGGCCAAAAAAATCAATTAGTTGTAACTCAATATTGATACTGGAGGCTTCATTTGGTGACAAGAAATGTCCACTTGAGACTCTGTCTCCCCCATTATTTGGCAATTTCATTTAGATTGTCAGGCTCCCATACTAACCCTCAAATGGCCCTCAATTTTAACTTGTCTCTCCATGAATTCCCTCCCGCATTCCCCTCTCCCTTACCCCTCCCCAGATGATTCTCTGGTTTCACAACTCCCCCCTCCAGCCATGAATAACTGTCTCTTCTATATCCCTTTCCTAGAGAGATCTACCTCTCTATCCCACTCCCTTATTTTTTACTAATCTCTGATTTGACAGATTGTAGTTTGGTTACCATTGACTTAACAGCCAATATCCACATTAAAAAAAATGTGAACTGTGTTACCTCACTCAGGATGATTTTTTTTTTCTAGTTCCATCCACCTACCTATGAGTTTCATGATTTGTTTGTTTGTTTGTTTTCAAAACAGGGTTTCTCTGTGTAGTTTTGATGCCTGTCCTGGTTTTCACTCTATAGACCAGGCTGGCCTTGAACTCACAGAGATCCACCTGGCTCTGCCTCCTGAGTGCTGGGATTAAAGGTTTGTGCCACCACTTCCCAGCCAAGTTTCATGATTTTTAACAGCTAGGTAATATTCCATTATGTAAATGTACCACATTTTCTTTATATAATCATTTGTTGACATTATCTAGGTTATTTCCTGGTTATTAGGAACAAAGCAATAACGAACATGTTTAAACAAGTGTCTCTGTGGTAGAATGAAGTATCATTTTGGTTTATGCCCAAAAGTGGAATAGTTGGATCTTGAAGAAGACTGATTCCCATCTTTTTGATGAACTGCAACTTTGATTTTCATAGTGGCTATAGAAGTTTGCATTCCCACCAGCAATGGATGTGTGTTCCCCTTACTCCACATTCTCACCAGCATGGACTCTGACTTGTTTTATTGATCTTAATCATTCTAATTGAGATCGCAAGTAATTTTAGTATTCAAAGAATTTAAACATTATCTTGTAGAATAGCCTCATTTTATCCATAATAAAAACCAAATTCTGACAAAAAAAAAAAGAAGTTAGAATATACAAATCTGTAAAACAGAGAAAAGGCCAAATCCTTTTTAAATTCAGAGAAATTTCCCTATATAGCACAGCTATTGTCCATGACACTAACTAGAATTCAAACAAGAGAACCCCCGAGACTTAGTAAAACCTTCACAAAATAAAATAATACCTAGTTTTGATATTTTTATTTTGGGGGAGAAGGAGATTATGTTAAGAAACTTTAAAAAGTCATTTTAAGTTACCTGGATGCCCTAGCTGATTATCATAATTTCTCTGTTTCTAGAATAATGAATGCCTCTTTGGCAAACTCATACCTCTAGCCTGGTATAGCGGGGACAGCTGTTGCCCTATTTGAAGCCCAAGAAATCAGCACTGTGAGCCAGTTCCTGCAAGACGGAAGACTTCTGGCAAAACTGGCAATGTTCTCTTACAAAAATAGCAAGCCATCATCTGTATGAAGTGAGGAAGGCTGCTGACTGCTGCCAACACGAAATTTTACAGGGCTAATGGGAAGTCAATACTAGATGAGACAGAAATCTTAATCAGGGATAATTTGGATTTAAAGAAGATGTAGAACATGCTGGGTTCTAAATATTTAAAACAATTGCTTAGGCAAGCTGTGATACTTTCCTCAAAAACATCCAAACATTTTTTTTTTGTTAAATATACAACTGCAAAATGTTGTATGCTAAAATAAAATCATATTTTAAAACAAGGCTATGTGACTATGTACATTCTTTTAGAGATAGCTGCAGAACATTTTTACTAAGAATTAGAATTGAAGAGGAAGGAAAGCTAGACAGGAATGATGAGATTAAAGATAGATCATATTTATTCTCAACAATATAATACAGTGATTATAAAGCCCCACTGATCTGGAGCTTAAGAATACATTGCATATTCTTCTGGAGAAAAACAACAGGGTTCAAAACTTAAATAAGTAAGGAGGGAAATATGGTTATCAATTTTAAAAGTTGACATCATAACTAAGAAAAATAACTTCAAAGAATATTATTCTAATAAAATTCCACAACACTTTATGAAACAAACAAACAAACAAAAAGCTTTGAAATGTGCCCAAATTTCTTCATGCAACTTTGTGTATAAGTCAGGTCAAGTATAAAAATGAGAGTATCACTATATTCCTTATTACTTCTTGGGAATTCTGGAAGGTTTTCACTTCCTAGATATTCGGCAAAGGAAATAAGATTCCCCCAACTGAGAAATCAAGTGGTAACAAACTTCAAGAAAGCAAAGCAGAGATGTACAAATTCACACAACAGAGAAAATATGATTCCCAAGTCAACAAGACTGGACTGCCATATTTGAATAAACAAACATATTGGAAAAAGAAAATATCAGCTAATAGAGAGTCAGTCTACAAGAAAAGCATACAAAAGGAGATTCGTAGTGGCAAACATTGGCAGCGCCAGCTCAAGCACTGTCCAAGAGAAAGGAAGATTTTGGATGTCAGTCTATCCTCTCCAGATGGAATAGAAAGCCATCTCTTCCATAGGGATGAATGTGAAGAATGAAAAAATCTAAGGATCTGGCAGCATTACTGGTCCATCACCAGTTAGAGCCTGTATCCTAAAATGGATGCAACTAGATTCTTATCTCAATACATTTAAATTTCAGTTTCTATTACCTGCTTTGTCATCTCATCACATAACCTTTGGATGCACATTAAATATCCATAGGGATAGAATATATGACATACTTACAAGTAACAATATTTTTTCCAATCTCCCCTTGTTATTTTATAGATCTGAATTCCCTATAATGGTGGGAACTGTGGAAAAACAGTGTCTATGGTGCAAACCTGTGGAAGCTAGTGATGGTTTGATCTGCTCAGAATTGTGCTGGTAGATGTAACCAACCTTGCTCATACACTTTCATAGTGATTTATTATTTAAGAAGCTATCGGCATTCTCTATCATCCAATACAGTCTAAACTCAGAGTGTTACAAGACATTCGTAATCATCTAGTGCGACTTGGACTCTCTTTGAAGAAAGAAACAGATCCAAATGACATACTTCTGATGAGTCCTAATCAAACTTAGATTTGCGCAGGGCTCCTTCTCTAACTAGTATAGATGTTTTCAAAGAACATTCCCCGGAGAAGGCATTCACAAAACACTGTTTTACAAACATATATAAATAAGTCAGGGTTTTCACAGAGCTATAGAAAAATTGTGAACTAGGCTATTTGAAACCCCGGTGGACCCTCTCTCAGTCCCCAAAGACTTGTTCATTATCCTGAGCTATCTTTCCTAAAGCTAATTAAATGCTTCCTGAGAAACCTAGGATAAGACCAAAAGTGGTCCTGTTGAGCCATATAAGTAGGAACCTCAGTGTAATGTCCTGAATAAGAGCTGCTCGAGAGGCTGACTTCCTTGCCAAGCTGTCTGTACAGGTCTACAGAACAAGGACAAAAGCAATAAGCAAATAAGTGTCTTGCCTAGGTCAAATGCTTGGGTTATATGGGAAAATTTTACAGCAGAACATTCACAGGGAGGGGATACACTGACATTCGAGAGGGCAGATGGCACATCAAGATTAACTTGGCTCCAGTTAGCGACTCAGTGACTCCAATGACCAGGACAGATTCTAGTCCTGCTGTGGGAAATGTCAAATTCAGTTGCGAGGTCTGTGGCAACTGTTTTTGCTAAGATGTTTACCAAAAAAGACACTTAAGCACCTTTCGATGTCCAGATGAACCCAGGACCAAGGTAAGTGTTGGTCAGACAGAGTGATCAGTTTCGTGGAAGCTCTCATACTCAACTGCAGAAATTAAAGATGTTCTAAAGACAGTGAAGGGATTCATCTTGTAGGTTACTATATCTACTTTCTATTGCCAAGCTTATTTTTAATACTAAGACTGCCCCCCCCCATGTTTCCTAGCTGCTGAATAGAGTGGTAGAAGTTACTGCCACCCAAGACTTTGATCATCTAGAAGGTTTCCTTGAGCCTTTTTATTTCTTTCTGTGGCACTGAGCTGGGTTCTGAGAGAGCTAGCAGAAGCACTGAAGATTTTTTTTTGAGACAGGGTTTCTCTGTGTAGCTTTGGTACCTGTCCTAGATCTTGCTCTATATACCAGGCTGGCCTCAAACTCGCAGAGATTCACCTGCCTCTGCCTCCTGAGTGCTGGGATTAAAGGCGTGCACCACCACTGCCTGACTTCACTGAAGACTTTTTGAGAGCTACATTCAACACAAGCACACTGGGGGTGGCTCCATCATTCTACTGCCCAAAGCCACAAGCATGGTTCAGATTTAAGCAATGGAAACGGATTTCACTACAGGCCAGCAAGGGAGTAAAACCGCATTGAGGAGGGTGTGGTCTCCAGAAGAGTACAGGACGGTGCTGCCATTTGACAGTCTGCCACATGCCGACCCACAGACTCACTTGTTCAAAGGAGGGACATGGAGTCTAGAGCACTAAGTGGGGCCAGGGCAGGATAAAGGGCTTCTCTGCTGTCAGCTATGAAATGTTCTTTCTTTTTGAATGCTGGTCTTGGCTGTTGGTAAGGGATAGGGATGCTGCTGTGAAAACCTTCCTTGGGATGTGAGTAACCAGTAGCCAGCTCAGTCTAGTCCTTGCAGGTGCGTTTCGATCGTGGTGTCTAACATGCAGTTTCTTCCTCTGTACGCTGGAGAAGCTTAGTACCTACCTCACAGGGTTCCCATGAGTAGAGTTCAAAACAGAACAGGAGCTTGACATCGAGTTAGAGTTTTCCGTTGCTTCTTTTGATTTGGTATCACTGGTTTCATTAAAGTTGTTTATTATTTGCCCTTGCGCATCTCAGTGGACAGATGATTGAAGATGATGCAGCCCTGGGAAGTCGGGGACCAGATTTGTGATAGATCTGCCTTTCTCCCTCCCTCTCTCTCTCTCTCTCTCTCTCTCTCTCTCTCTCTCTCTCTCTCTCTCTCTCTGTGTGTGTGTGTGTGTGTGTGTGTGTGTGTGTGTGAGATCCCGCCTCAGAGTGATAAATCTATCAGTTAACTACTGCATCTCTTTTTTCTTCCTCCAATCCTCCTCCTCTTCCTCCTCTTCTTCCCCCTCCTCTTCCTCCTCTTCCTCTTCCTCCTCTTCTTCCTCCTCCTCCTCTTTTTCCTCCTCCTCTTCCTCTTCCTCCTCTTCTTCCTCCTCCTCTTCCCCCTCCTCCTCTTTTTCCTCCTCCTCTTCCTCTTCCTCCTCTTCTTCCTCCTCCTCTTCCTCCTCTTCTTCCTCCTCCTCTTCCCCCTCCTCCTCTTTTTCCTCCTCCTCTTCCTCCTCTTCTTCCTCCTCCTCTTCCTCTTCCTCCTCTTCTTCCTCCTCCTCTTCCTCTTCCTCCTCTTCTTCCTCCTCCTCTTCCTCCTCCTCCTCCTCTGAGATCCTTACCTATGTAGCTTTCTAGCACCATTCTTGGTCGTATCCTGGTGAACATCGAAAATTACGTAATTAGGCTCCAGAAGGTTGGCTCAGGATAAAGAACAACAATTTGTGACATCGAGTGAGGAAGCACAAGGTTCAGGAGTAGCCTCCTGAACAACCTTCTTCAGCCCCTTGATAACGTTGCCTAATTTATGTGCATAAAATAATGCTTTGTGCCTGTGTTCTCTTCAGTAACAATTTACAAATAAAATTAACAAATATTTTCCTCCTCTATGAAGAACATGCTTTCCCTAAAGAATATCTTTTAATATTTGTTTTCTTTATACTATGAAAGCAAGCAAACAAAAAACCCACTTCCATATGGTCAATTTGGGGGAAAAAAAACCCACTAGATCTTAGAATTTTTAAACACAGTCTCTACTCTCACTTACATGTGGAATTGTAAAGGTCCAGGTCAGATTGTATGGAGTTCAGGAATCCCTCGGAGCAGGAGGAGAAAGGAGTGTCAGAGCCAGAGGGATCAAGGACACCATGGGAAAGTTCACACCATCAACTAACCTGGGCTCATAGGGGCTCACAGAGACTGAACCAACACCCAGGGGACCTGCATAAGACTGACCTAGGCCCTCTGTGTATATGTTACAGTTGTGTAGCTTGGTCCTCTTATGGAAATCCTAACAGTGGGATAGGGGCTGTGTCCAACTCTTTTACTGTCTTTTGTGACCCTACTCCTCATACTGGGTTGCCTTGCCCTTAATACATGAGGAGGTGCTCAGTCTAACTGAAATTTAATGTGCCATGTTTTATTGGTGTTCATGGGAAACCTGTCCTTTCCTGGATGGAGATGGAAGAGGAGGGAATGGGGGAGAGGGACTGGGACGGGAGGATGAGGGAGGCTGCAGCTGGGATGTAAAATAAATATAATCATAATCATAAAGTCCAAGTCATAGATGCAGAGAGTGCAAAGGTAGTTACTTGGAGCTGAGGGAAAAGTAAAGTGGGGGGTGTATTAAATAAGGTTCTCTAGAAGAACAGATCAGAATGAATGAATAGATATATAGGATTTTTGTGACTGATAAGATGGTTCAGCAGAAAATGGGATTTGCTGCCAAGCCTGACAACCCAAGTTCAGTCCCTGGGCAAACATAATGGAGGAACTAATTCCTTTAAGTTTCCTCTGACCTTCTCCACATGTGCATTTGGAATTCTGACATTTGCAAACCTCTCTCCTCACACATATACAATAAATGAAAATGAAATCAACACTGTAAAACACTTCATTAGATTTTCTTACATAGCAGGGGTTGATACTCCAGCAATGGGTGCCTAAATATTGGAGAGGCTGAAACCCAGGAGCTGCTCAGTCTGAATTCCTGAGTGGCTGTGATCTGGAGAGGAAAGCCTGAAGCTCTCTGGAGAGTCACCAGTGGGGACATGTGTTGGAAGCCAAAGAAGCTGGTATCTAGGGGCAGCAGTGACGGATGCAATCCCTCACTCAGAAAGAAGTACGAGTGGACTCCTGCTCACTCATCTAACCTTGAGCTCTTTCTACCTAGGCAGGAGGGCATGTCTTCTTTCTTTAGTTAATTGTCTCTGAAGAGGCCTCAACAGACTAGCCCAGAAACAGATCCTGCTTCTTTCTCCCTTCCTTCCTTCCTTCCTTCCTTCCTTCCTTCTTTCCTTTCTTTGTTTCTTTCTTTCTTGTTTATCTGTGTGTATGTGTGTGTGTGTGTGTGTGTGTGTGTGTGTGTGTGTGTGTGTATACATAGAAGACCGAGGTATACTAGTGTTCTCTGTCATTAAGACTTTTCTAAGACAAGATCTCACTAAACCAGGGCTCTGCTTTCAGCTGGACTGGCTAGCCAGGGAACCCCCAGAGTCAGCCTAATTCTACTAATCCTGCACTGGGGTAACAGGTGCCTGAACTTTGCCCATTAACTTGTCTCCCCAACTGTTGCCTGGTCATTCCAAATCCTGTGAAGGTGGCAAATTATTACAAGACAAATTATTACACACAGAGAGGAATAGATTCTGGTAAAAATGACTCTGGTACAAGTCCGTTTAGCTGTGGAGAACACTAAAATTTACAGGTAAATGGATGGAACAGGAGACAACCATTCTGTGGTCAACCTGACCCAGAAAGGTTCCACAGAGCCTCTCTCACTTGTGGACATTAGCTTGGGATATTTGGATGTGTGTGTTCATATCAGGGTTTCCATGTAAGTGGAAGATCTATTATGGAAGAGAGGATGCAGGTGCTATGAAGGAGGAAAGGGAAATAATAGAACAGAAAGGGTTAAGTGGTGTGGATGAAGGGAAGACGGGGTAAAGGAGGGAGTGTGAGGAGGAATTACTAAGTATAAAGACCTTTAAAAAACCATATGGAAAGTTGCTACTGTAGAAGCTTCTTAACAAATATACATATATACACATATAAAACAGTGTTAAGTGGAATTACCCTATGATGAAGGTAAATTCATCTACTAAACACCAGTCTAGCAAATGAAAAGCCCAGGGTTAGGTACGGTTTAACTCTTTGGAGATATTTCCCATACATCTCCCCACAAAATTTACAGGCTGTTGCCAATGCTGTTAGTTATCCTCCAGAACTTGAAGGTAAAACTCTGTTATTAACAATGAAATATACTTGAGTCACAAGACATGAAGAAATCAAGCTCATGCCAACCTGGAAGTGAGCCATCACAGGGCTGGAAGGTTCATGCTCTCCAATCATTTGTACTCTTACCTAGCTGTGAACTCTGAGAACTGCAACAATAACTGTAAGACATCCTGAAAAGAGAGACTCTCTGCTACGACAGTGGCATGTATGTTATAAGAGTAACCAACCAATTTGACTGGATTTAAAGCCTGTTCTACAAGAGAGGACAGATGTTCTTTACTGTTAACTGAGCTCAACCCCCTCTGCTGGACAGGTCACAGGCCCTAGAGGGGAACCTAATATTCTGCTAAATTGTCTTAATATTAAACTGTCCCTAAGTTCTTATCTTCATACTCATAGATTAGTGTATCTCTCGACTTTCATCAGAGAAGCTTCTTTTTGCAGTAGATGGTGATTAACACTAAATTCCACAACTAGTCAAACACACAGAGAACAAGAGACTGTGGCCCAGTCAAATCTAAATGTAACATCTGTGTCACATACTTCCCCTCAAGGCTCGGGTATCATTATAGACGAGGAAACATGGCAAGAGCCAGAGCAGAGGTAGCAGATATCTGCAGTACTTGTAGGGCATGGCATGCCTGTTACATAAACTCATCTGTGACTGCTGGTGTAAGACCGGATATCTGCAGTACTTATAGGATGGCATGCCCGTTACATCACCTATGGCTGCTGGTGTAAGACCAGCAACACATAAGGCTAGCCCCAAGTTCCAGTAATGAAGGAGTCAGGAAGTCCCAGTCTTAGCAGAAGAGCATTGGCAATTGGTGGCTATTGGGGAGGCAGAGTCAATTTTCTTCAGAGATGATAACACTGAGAAGCTACCCATGCTCCAGCTGATGATATTACATCCTTGCCTGTGTAAGCAGCACTTGGTGGTTTTGAAAACAGAACCCATGAAGTTGGGAAGGAAAATCAGTGCAGGCTCCAGTAGAAGAACTGGAGATGTGGAATGGGGGTAGATTTGATCCAATCACATAAAGCATTATAAAATTCTCAAAGGGTATTTTTATCTTAAAGATTAAAAAATGTTTAGCTAGAAAGAAATAATAAGTCAGAGATCTACTGGAGAATATGGTAAGTATAGTTAAAAATAATGAATACTTGAAAATTACTATCCAAACAGATCTTCAAAGCTTTCACAACAATAAGACAGTGTGAAGCCGGTCCTATATTAATTTCTTGATTAAAATATTCCCTCATATATACTATACACATAATTTTATGTATAACAAGCATCACATATGCTTAAATATATGCAATTCTATTTGGCAACTATAAAATAAATATCTCAGAGGGTTTTGATGATTTGTTTTCAATGATAAACACAATCAAATGAACAAAGTACTTCTAAGTCATTTGCTAAACAACACATTTTTCTGGTATTGTTTCCATTGAAAGATGACCAGGGCATTATTCCTGCCCTTCAGAAATTCATAATCTACTAGTGTATCGGGGATTAAAAAGAAACTTAAAATTAAATATTTTGTAGTGTAATCAAGTAGCCTGTCCAATCAAATAGGAATGATGAGGACTATTATACAGAGCCGTTAACAACAATGGAAAGAAATTGCACATTTGAAAAGAAAAAAAAAACCAAACCACATGCCCACTGTTTTCCCATACCTTGGCAGAGACTTTAGAAGTAGGTTGAAATGTGTTTGTATTGCTCACTTACCAACAGAATATAACAAAGAAATAGATGTGTTCCCAAGCATATCTCAGAACATTAGCTTGGAATCTTCCCTAAATGAATTTTCTTTCCTTGGTTATTTTAGCTGTTGCTAGTCATGGATGAGTCACGAGGTTAGAAGTGTAGTGCCTTGTCACATTCCTCTGGAACCTGTCTCTGAAATGAGGACACATATTACTTGGATAATTCTACAACCTCACATTTCTGTAAGTACATTTGAAAAAGTTAATTAGGAACAATATATAAAGTTTGGCAGGTAGTTACTGAAACAGCTCTACAGTTTTATGAAATATATTAGATTTTGGTACACAAATAATATAATCATTTAATGGGTCAATTTCAATTATGCTTTTCTATTTGGCACCTTGAAAATCATTTTCTCTAACATGGAGACATTAGTCTTTTTCATATTCCTATATGTATTTCAGGTTCATGAGTAGAACTGAAACTAAATTTAATAAATCTTTTCTTCATTTTCAGCCAAATGTCCTCTGTTTGATGGATATTAATGGCAAAACAATGTGTTGGTATCACAAATATTAAAAATGGAACAAAATAGTTTGTAGCGTGATCACAATATTTAGAAAGGACTTTGAGTTCCTTCAGAATGCAATTTGGAATAGAAACAGCTACCAGCTCAATATTATTATTATTAAATAGTTTGAGATAACACATCTGTAAAGTAAAGTCAAATAAGATCTTAGTCATGTTTTATATCTACTTCTAAAACAAGAGCCGTGGAAGTCAGAGCTGATAATGCTCGCCCTAGTCCCAGGTTCAGCATTCAGTGTGGATGTTACATAGTAACTTCTAATGGGTGAGTTTGTAAGTCAATAGTGTCTGATGTAACACATATCGATGACAGTTATGGAAAGATAGTGGGGTCTTGTTTTTCCCATTTTCATCCTTTAAAAATCAATATTGCTGGACGGTGGTGGCGCACGCCTTTAAGATCCCAGCACTCGAGGCAGAGGCAGGCGGATCTTTGTGAGTTTGAGGCCAGCCTGGGCTACTAAGCGAGATCCAGGAAAGTCACAAAGCTGCACAGAGAAACCCTGTCTCAAAAAAACCAAAAAAATAAAAATAAAAAAGATCAATCTTAACCTTTCTTGTACTTTGTGATGAGTCTGAGGGACAGGTCTGGCAATGCGTGCAGACAACTTCCTGCTCTGAGCACAGACAGAGGGTGTGAGTTCTGTACAAGACTTGTGTTGCCAGTTTGTCTGTTTCAGAGCACCTGAAGAAGAAACAGTATACAGGGTTCCAGACCCAACAAAAGAAAAGGATAAAGACGGTTCCCTCCCCTCCCGTGTGTGTGTGTGTGTGTGTGTGTGTGTGTGTGTGTGTGTACACATGTACATGTGTGCATGCACATGTGTGTGTGTGGAGAGACTATATTTACTCTCAAACACTGTAGATAATTTTCCTGAAAGAGGCCAAGGCCAACTCCAGGAAACCATTGGCACCAAAGCAGGGTCTGACATACTTGCCTTGTTCTACTGAAAGGTGAAATCGTCAAACATGGCTCTCACTGAATGCTAAGGTTGACTTTCCTGATCTACCCACTTTTCTATGTTGATCTACATTCAAGGTTACAGTTCAGGAGGTATCAAAGGAACCTTAGTGATTTAACAAAGGAGGGCATATTAATTTAACTGTAACTTTTGCAATAGTTGGTTTATTGTCAATAATTGGGGGATGGCTGTCTTCTCTGAAGGGACCTAAGCACAAAACTAAAAGAGAAACAACACATATCAGCGTGTGGTGTGTGTCTGTGTGTACGTGTAAGAGACAGACAGACAGACAGGCATGCAGTTCCTTTATTTCTTCCACAAACATATTCACTAATGTGAGCCTTTGAGCATTTCAACAAGTATTTTTTCCCAGCCTTTGGAACACCTTTTGGTTGTGAGTTTAGGGACACTAATAGATTCAAGGTGAGGTCAGCCTAAGAAATGGGAAGCAGGATCCTAAAATGTGTCAGACAAAAGACACACAATCAAAAGGCAGGAAAAATGAGGAAGGCAGGGGAGACTATACAGAAGTCTGTCAAAGCAGGAGGGAGGGGCATGCTGAGGAGAGAGCCAGGGAAGGTTACACGTATTTTTCAAGTAGACGCAAAACTCCAAGGAAATACCAAGGCTGCGTGTATCAACAAGAAGGGCAGAAGCTCACACTGAAATGCCGAAAGTATTCAGAATCCACTGTATCTTAACTAGAACAATACAGTCTTTTGCTTGACGTGTATTAGGGACACTGCTGCAGAAAACCATGAGCAATGTGTAGTGAGGGGAGATATATGCACACGTAAGCTCACATTGCGCCTAGGAGGAAAGAGTTACATCCCTGAGATTTCCTCCTCAGCTTCTGCAGCACCACCCCCTTCATAACCCCACCCAGATATGAATGAGGTTTCCCCTTTTCCTGTTCTTCGAAAACTGGTGTCTGAACAGCCTAGCCAGTCAGCAAGCATTAATGGGTTAAGAGGGTTGGAAACTCATTTGATTTCATAGTTGACTGTTTGCATGACTACAGGTTAAGCTGTGATTAGATTTCCATTTACGGCTCCCTCATTTTCAGGCATTTAAAAATAACTCAGCCCTAAAAGTTCTTTCTAAATTGATTGAACTGAAGCTTGCCATTGAGTCATAGATAACCCTCAACCTCAGAATACACAAACAAAAAAAGAAAGAAAGAAAGACAAAACAATATCCAAGTAGGGGGATGGCAACCCACTGGTAATTTTTTTTATACTGCTTTTTTTATTCTGAAAAAAGAAAACCTGGTCATTTAGGCAATGCAAGCCAACAAATTCATGTCTGTCGTGTTGAATCGTCTTTAAATCATTCTGCAAAGACCTAAAGTAAGCTAAAACATTCAACTCCTGTGCTTGCAAGTGACTTAGCCCCCTCAGCATTCACATATACACACATCACACGTTCCTCTGCTTATAAATAGATAAGAATTCAATGGCCTTATGGATGTTATATGAGACACATTTTCAAAGGGGAAAAAATGGATGTTTTATGATGATCTCGTCTCTGAGGAAAATCCAAATGACTTTAGGAGACTTGATAAAATATCCTTATTCCAGCCTTAAATTCAAGACTCTTCAGGCTTCTTCCCAATTTGCCAATTCACTGCTGTACAGCCACTGACACCTGCGAGGTTTCCCCCCAGCATTCAGCAGGTAGTGCAGGAGTTCAGCAGGGAGCCCCAGTGGCGGCATCTCATTAGACCTCCAGCACAATGCTGGTATTTTTCTTTCCACCCAGGCTCCTCCGAAGAGGAACTGCTCTCTTGACCCATCCTGTGACTTCCAGATTCCAATTTCCTAAAGCACTACAGCCTCTTATTATTGCATGGGGAAGATTTAAAGTATTGCTTTTCCTTGTGCCGAAAAACACAATGATGCTTTCAATAAAGTTAAGATCAAAGTATGCCATTACTGCTACAGGCATATCCTTTCATATGCCAGTGTTCTGTCATGTGGGAGGTCATCTGTTCAGTGATTTTCCATTGTCACAGAGGTGTGAATACTCACCAAAATCACAACTAGTGAATTGGGAGCAGATGGCAAAAGCAAGATAGGAAGTTGGTATGGTCAAACCTTCCTCATTTGGGTTCCGGTAATGAAGAGCAGAAGTCAGCAACAATGTCTCCATTCTTCGTACCTCGACAACACACCCTCTCTGTCATGGAAGCAGCCTGTCTTCCTAACTGAAAGACATAAATGGCAGGATTTGCAGTCCCTTCTTTTCTGTCCTCTTTCAGTTGCCCAAGATCCATTTTTGTCATTGCTGAATTGTTAATGCTTCTAATTGATCTTTCTGTCTTATGGTATTAATTTTTTAATTATGCCATGGTTTATGAGTAAGTTTTCAGAAGCCCAAAATGCTGAAGACATAAAGATAGCAATAAATGTATATTCTTACCCAAAATGATGAATTCCAACTAACAGAAGTCTGGATTCTTGCTTTGACTTCTTCCTTCAAAGGGCTTATCATTGCCTTTTGTGCACAACGCTTATTTAATTTATGCACACATATGAGCCCACACATATCCACTTACTGTGTGATAGACTCTATTCTAATCTTTATAAAGGTACTATGATTGGCCTCTTCTGCAGGTGAGAAAACATTCCACTGACGGCAGTGCTGGAAATTATGTGGAAACATCTGGGACTCAAAGTCAAGCTAGGTCTTAACTGAGGCATAAAGTTGTTGTCTGGGAATTTGTTGGCATCTTCTTTTCAGGGTAAGTAATTCATGGGACCGAGCACTCAGTGCTGATGGTGAGGACACCGTTAGCACCAGGTGATGGGTTGGGGTGCTATGCTCACTTCCAGTGCCCTGTTTTTAGGAAATGGGAGGGACACTGAATAAGGGTCAAGAAACTTCTCTACCCCCAGCATCATCACATTTTCCCCGGCTTGACTGTCCCCCACTGAGCCTATGAAAATTCAGGCTTAAAGCATCTTTATTAGGCAGATACTTTGCCTAATCCATCTTTTTATTTCCAGTGCTTAGCATAGTTCTTGACTCCTGGTAGAAGCACACTAAATATTGATTTGAAATGATGAATAAAATTAGGCGATAATCAAATAAAGGTTATCATCCTTAAGCCAACTCTTCTGGTTTTTCATGTGAAATAAATAAATTAATAGGTCTCATCTATTCACCAGAGATTAAATTCTAGAATGTATCATGTCTTGCCAAACTCCTGTACCATTTTTCCCTGTCTCTGGAATTTTCCTGGTTATTGCTGACATTTTACCTATTGTAACATTCCCAACAAAGAAAACAGGGGAGACAATCTGTTGTTAATAGCTTTTGAAGTGAATCAATTTATTGTCATAGTAACCAAATTTACAAAACAGATCAATTAGGGAAAGATTTAAATTCAAGCTTAGAAGAGAGTGTTCCTAGGGAAGAAAATGAATTATTCTATGTTTCAGAAAACTGACAAAGGAGATTCTTTCTGTCTCACATGAATTTCACAATGTAAAAAAAATACACAACCTTTCCAGATCCCAAATGGGATACAAGAGTAAAGAAGTACAAAGACAGGCCAGTGACATCCACACACCCAGCAATGTCTGCCTGACTCTCTGCTGTCTCTAGGCTATAGGACTACTTCTTCATCTACACAATCCTTCAGATTCCAGAAAATTCCTCCTAGGCTGACAAGAGCCCTGCATCAATGCATACATGGCACTGGGCATACCTTTTCTTCATAGTGACTTCTGATACATAATAATAATAGTCTGTTTGTTTCTCCATCCGTGCAGAGGCCAGATCTGTTTTCATCCTCACATATACTCAGGGATCATTGCAGCATCTGCATGAGAAATGTGTCCTTTATTCAAAATATTTTTGTGGAAATATGGCAGGCAGTATCTTCAGAAATATTTACATTGCATGTATTAACCATTTGTTACTTCTTTTAATGTGTCTTTTAAAAGAAAAAAGTCACTGAGGGCAACATATTAGAATATGACATACATTAGAATGTATGTCGCAATTTTTACTACAAGCTCAAATACTGTGGTCCAATTATTTGGTGTCAAGATTGGGCTGCAAAGATTTATCTCAAGATAGAATTTAGATTACTACAAGTAGTCTTGCTCATGTGTCATGGCTTTTTAACAAAAACTGATGACTTCTTTATGCTGCTGAAAATAGCCAGAGTAGGCTAGGCATGGCAGAGTAGCACCTGAGGTAAGGGAAGGCAGAGGATGGAAAGTTCAAGGTCAACCATCCTTGGCTAGTGATGTGTCAAATCAAATAAGGAAAGAAATGAGGAAAAGTGGAGGCAGTAGAGAAAGGGAAGAGGGAAGAAGGAAGGGCGAACAGCAAAATAAAATAGACAGAGGGGTGTTCAATGCACCGCAGAGATGGCATCATGACACATGGGTACCAGCCTTCACCAAACTGTGAACAAAGTCAGTAATTACTGGCTTCTTCAGAACCTCCACTTGAGAAAAAGCGATTTGCAATGAATTTGGAGTGTGAATAGTTTTATTGTAAAAGGCCCCTTGGATCTGATTTAATTCATAAGAAAGCAAGAGTGTATATAGAAACTAATCATTCATATCACACAGCACCATCGATGGTGATGTACAAGTGTGTCCAGATGATTTAGTGAGAATGGTATCCCCGAGGTGGGTTCCCAGAGTGCTCAGACAAGAGGTCAGATTTTTTTTTTCAGAAAGGAACTTGAGGTCTGTTTTCATTCCTAGCATGTTTAAAGCTCAAAACGTGGCTAAATGTCTTTTCTCCTGGCAAAAAGTTACTTCCTTAGAAGGCTGAATAATCAAAACAGCAGAAGAAGCAGGTTCAGAAAAGTCAGATCCATGACAGCCCTCCTACAGAGCTGAGAAATGAGGTAAAGGTGCCTTTACTACACACTCACCCATCCTTGCTTCCTGCTCTGTTGACACCGAAAATTCAGATTGTCCAGTCAGCAACTGGGGCCACTTGCCCACACTCACTAGTGAAAGGTAAGGGGGCCTGATTTGTAGCCCCACCAAGGATACACAGCAAAGGAGACACTTCTCACTGGAATCTAACTGATTCGACAATAGAAAGATTTGTGAACGCTGTTGGTTCTCACTGGAAAGTCTAAACTCAGGCTCTGGTCAAACCACAACAAAGCTGTGTTGTATCCTTGGCCCATCCCTAAGGCCTTTTATTGAAACAGGGTCTCATATAGTCCAGACTGGCTTCAAGTTTGTTATGCCAATAAGAAGGACCTAACTTCCGACTCCTTCCAGTTGCTGGGACTTCAGGCATCTACAACAACCATACCCACTTTCCTGAGGTGTTGGTGATCAAACTTGAGCTTCATACGTGCTAGACAAGCACTCTGCCGACTGAGCTACATCCCATCCCCTACACCTACTTCCTACTTCTGCCTTTATTCATTGAAAGAAATCCCTGTGTGTCATTGTGGTTGCACTGACTCCAGTCCCATCACAGCTCTGTGCGCTGGCAAGCTTTCTCTGCATTTCCTTTGCACACATCTCCCTCCACCATCCTTCTCATAGAATATATTTCTTAGAATTATGACCTAAAACTCTCTCTAGGATTCAGAATATTTGCATGCTCACTCAGTGAAGGAGGTCCTGTAACTAACTGCAATGAGGTCTCACTGCATGTACTTACCTCTCCTGAAGGTACTATACCCAACAAGCTAATGATTTACAACCTCAATGTTTTAGGAAATAGAGAATGGTCAGTTGCTCAACATCAGCAAAAAAAATCGCAAGCTAGGCGTGATATGCAATGCCTATAATCTCAGCAACTGGAATGTCGAGGCAGAAGGACCATGAGTTCCAGGCTTGCTTGGGTTAGAAAATGATGATCTGACCCATGACTATAGTATTGTAAGACTTCTTGATGAACCAATCTAAAAAATTGGTTTCAAATTCCACTCACTATAACAACGTGAAATAGCTCCAATTAAATCCAAACTTGTTAATCTCATCCTAACCACATGCTCTGTTGTTCCATTTGGTCACATTCTCTTTGATCTTGATTCTCTCACTTGTTATATTAAGCCCCCATTCAAGTATTTTGTCACTTTAAATTTTGGGGCATGATATTTGATGACACCTACTTGGACAAGACAAGGAGTAGACCCAGATTCACATTGTGTGCTTTCCTTATCCTGGTATTCATCTGGTTACTCTACTGTGGAGACAGCTTTTCAGTCAAAGCTGGCTCTCTCCATCCAACCATCCTCTCACCGCCCCTCTCTTATCCACCAGAATCACGTATGAGAAATGTTAAAACCCTGTCTGAAAACTTCCTTCATAATTTCTTGTGATTTAATAGGAATATTTGAAAATAATGGCAATAAGAAGAAACTGGAGATGTTATAGTGGAATTTCCAAGTCATCACCAATTTTATTCCTAAATGCTCATAAACCAGACATTGAATAATCCAATCTACTGTTTCCCAAGGCTTTGAATCAAGAATTCTGAATATAAATATTTCTCTTTAAGATGTAGAATCTAGTGTTCTACCTATTAGAAACTTAAAAAAATCTTAGGCTGCTTTTTCCATTTTTTTCATTATTCTTCTGAGTTCAATCATATTTCTTGAATCTCTTTGAATAAAAGTTACTGTTCCTGGAAACTTGTATTTTGTAGCTTCTTGTCACACATCTCATCCACACAACTTGGTACTCTTCTCTACTCCAGGATTCTTCTTTTACCTCTAGTACAAAGAATGTTTCCATGGACAGAAAAAAGTATGATAGTTCATTCTCTTTGCCAATCAGGAACAATACAGACTGTCCTGTGTACCAGACCAGCTCCCTGTCACTATTTTTTTCTGAGCATACAGTAGAAACTCCAGAATGTAACCCAGCTAAGATGGTGATGGACTGCATGTGCATGTTTTACATTAAACTCCCCACACATTGCTTCTTATTCTAAAAGGAAGGCTTTTCTTGCGTTCAGAATTCCATGTGGTGTTCTGTGTGCTGTCTTGTGTATCGCACGTCTCTAAAGTAGGCTTCTCCCCTTTCCACTTCCTTAGGGGAAAGACAAAGTTAAAAGGTGACCTTGCTTTTACCGTTTCCCCCAAGCCTTTGTTTCATGGTGTGACAGTTAGGGAAGAATAGAGGCTGCCAGTTAAGTGACACAATGTTAGACTAAGTCGATTAGTCTACAACCTTTAAGGCCAACCTGGGCAAGCTGAGACCCTATAAAGAGAGAAAGAGAGAGAGAGAGAGAGAGAGAGAGAGAGAGAGAGAGAGAGAGAGAGAGAGAGAGAGAGAGAGAGAGAAAGAAAGGAAGAAAGAAAGAAAGAAAGAAAGAAAGAAAGAAAGAAAGAAAGAAAGAAAGAAAGAAAGAAAAGAACCAAACAAACAAAACAAAACAGGAAGCCAAGGAGATCGCTCAGTGTTACCCAACAACAACCTCAGCTCAGATTCCCAGAACTCCTGTAAAAGAACACTACATTAGCACATATCTGCAGTCACATCACTCCTGTAGTTAGATGGGACATGGAGACAGGAAAAAGTCTCGACACTCATGGACAAGCTTTACCAGAGGATACAGCACAGCTACAGAAACATCGAAAGAGACTCCTTCAAACAAGGGGGAAGGTAGGAAACAACTCTGAATATTGTCCCCTGAGTTCCAGAAGAACTCAGTGGCATTCATACATCAACACACACACACACACACACACACACACACACACACACACACACACACAGTAACATGCACACACAGAGAGAGTACATAACACCATAACACACACATGCACACGCACTCACATATACACTAAAGTACCCAACAAAATAAATATTTCTGATTCTTAGCTATTTTCATAAAACTCAACACTTAAAATTTTTGTTCTAAAATAGAATAGAATCTTTATAGGGCTGTTCTTCCATACTGTTTTCTTTCTGGTTCAAATACAGAGTGTTTCCTAAGGGTGCCTTCTCATCATACAATTTACACTATTGGGTAATAATCTAACCCTATCAACTGTACCCCAACTAATTCCCAGCTGACGATGTGCAAAGCACTTGGACTCACTCCTTAGGGCAGTTTTCTTTGCTGATATTTAGATTATGAGATTGGGCTTGATTCTCTTTTAGTTTTGTTTGGTAATTTTTCCTCCTTAAATATTATACACTTCTGCCCATTTTCTTCTTGCTCTTTTCTAACTGTTTTAGTAAAGACTCTTGCAAAACTGGCTAAGAAAAAATAAAAAAGGTTATGAGCCTGTGTGTGTGTGTGTGTGTGTGTGTGTGTGTGTGTGTGTGTGTGTGTAGCCAATAGTCCAGAAGGAAAACCCAGTTTTCACAGTGCCTGTGGTCTCTGGCTCCACCTCCCTGAAGTTCCTTAGCTCTGACCTCAGACCTCTAAGACAGCTTTGCCCTTGAAGCTACCTTCCCCCTGTACCTAACACCTAACCCAGGAAGCCCCTCTCACTGAGGCAAGCTCTCTAAGGCACAGGCTTCACCCTGATTTGTTTATGCCTCACTATACTGAATGTCAGATGTGGCCTCAGATACAGGGTAGGTGCTCTTGGCAGTCAAATTTTGAAGGAATAAATGAGTTCTTGTCACAAGCCCTGTCCTAGACCCAGTGTTTCCTAAAAATACATAGCTAAATTAGGACTGGAACAGTGGGGTTTTCACAGTTGCATTTGTTCAACTGCTTTGAATTAAATTTATTTTTCCAAGCTCCCAACCTCTTGGCTGATGGGTCTTTGAGGCTTAACTCTTGACACACCTCTCACCCCTGTAGTCCACACAGTGAAACGTGCTCAGCATCAGCCAGACATCTGTTCGGGAAGCAGACCTTCTCACCTATGTTTGCTGCAGCCCCTGTGTGTTCTGCTTCACAGTAAACAACCAAGCAGTTGACAAGGCTGCTAGTCTTGGCCACCACCATTCCTGCCTTATAGACACTCACGCCGGATGCTGATTCCACATCTCACACTTATTCTCCATCTGAGGCTTTTCGTACCACCGGCCTTTGTCATCCTGCCCCAGCTAAGGAAACATTAACTCCCTCAGAGGCCCCCACTTCTATCATCCCCATTGGAGGTACTCCTAATATCTCTGTGGAAAACTGTAATATCCTGGACAAGTCTGTTCTTAGGACAAATGTGAACAAAGCTGCTGAGACTCTTTCCAAAAATCAGTAGATTATCGTTTTTATTTCATTAGTCCGGGTTATATAAGCTGTTTCTCAAAATCAGGGCAAAAGGAAACTAGACCATTCTGGCCCTTACTCAGTAAGTTCATGGCAGACTGTGTGTGTGTCCATCTGCCTCCTACATGTCCTCCATTTTCTGGGTCAGTACAAAATGTGATGTGGTCTTTTGTTCCCACATCCTTTACTTTTCTTTATATATTCTTCCTGCTCTTACCAGAAGGAGCAATATTAAGTACATCCAGCCAATTCAGCTTGGGAGAAAAGCCTGTGGCTTGTTCTCTCCCAGCTCAGCATGCACGGCAGCACTGATGGGCTTCTCTAATCTAACCAGTGAGCAGTACTTTGACTGTAGCTGGTTTAGCAGGTGTTATCATTTTTTCTCCCAGTCTAGGAGCTGTTAGAAGCTTATAAGTTTCATTCTAACCTTCTGATGATGTACAAATATACTGCAATATTCAGGCACAGACAAGAAAAGAATCTTGCATGTCCTATCATAATATTCTATCAAAAAGTATCAAATCTTTAACATAAATTTTGTCCCAAAATAATGATCACTAAAGCCATTAAAAATCTATCTTGTACACCTTTAAGTCAAGTCATGCAGTGTATGAAGTCAGTGCTTAATGACACTGGATGTATTTTAAACAATAAACACTTAATTCTTTAAAACAAGAATCAAAGACTCGGTTGTTGACTTTAAAGTTGTGACAATTCTGTAGAGACAAGAGAGAGTAGGCAGTGATCTGGTCAACCAAAGCCAGTGAGAATTTTTAACCATGTGCCCAAGCTACCTAATCTCTAGAAATGAGCTGAATGGTCTGTGCAAGCTCAGGTGTTTCATTGGCTGCAACAAAAATAAGAGAGAAATTAATGTCTCCCAGGTTGACAAAGGAGGCGGGACACTTACAGATGTCTGAGTAGTACCTGTTGATCTTCCTCCCTTCCCCTTATTCTGGAAGAGGTTCTGGAGGAGTTTTTGGTACTGCTCTGGTACTTCTAGCATGGCCTGGGGGTAGAAAGAATTCAGAGAAAGAAAGAACAGGTAGATAGCACTTCTAAGTTCAATGGAAATTTTAAATTTTCAATTCAGCTTTATTTAACACAGAAGGGATATCTGCTCTCCCTGTTCTTCTTTATTATAACCTCAGCTCAAGCTCTATGTTCTTCATGTTTTTATTTTTCAACATATAGAAATTCTTTGAGGCGAATACCAGTGACTGCAGTAATACAGAGTACTCAAGGTTTCTATTAAAGTTTGGCTAGCACCTTTCAGAAAGAAAGAGGCTCTGGATGCTGCTGTGAAGATTTAAGTCCTCTAAGATAAGATGACCTCCTTCATTAGCTCATTTCTTCCATCTCCTGGGTTTAGAAAAGTATGAATAGTCTTTAGCCTCAGTCTAAAACCCACTTGAAATTACCTTGCATACAGTAAGGCAACTAAATTTGAAGTTTAAAATAAGACAATCCTTGCAGGGAAAATCAGCCACTTATCAGTAGTGTTCCATGCAGCTCATTGGAAATTCAGAATTTGGAACACAAATTTAGAGTATTGAACATGGCATTATTCATTGCCTGGCACCAAGTCACACAAGGCAGTTAGCCAAACAAGCTATCTCTCTACTTACAGGTGAAACAACGGTTTGGAGAATCTTAAAAATTTGAAAACATTCATAAATCAAAATAAGAGGTTTTCTAAGGGGGGGATGGAACACTCTGCCAAGTTAAACAAACTAAGGAAAGAAACAAGCCCGCTGTTAAAACGGTTTTCATGACAGACACTTACAGTTCTTCAAACAATATCAATTAGTGTCTTTAGAACAGACTTTCCAGAGATGATATTTCAATCAGCATATTTTCTGCATGTAAAGAGCTTCCCTTCATTGTTTGGGGATGTAGAAAATAAGTGAACGGCTTGCAGTATAGCTTTGCAGACTGGTGGAGCTCATCCCTTAGACAAAAACTATCTAAACACATGAACTGGCCTGAGAACTAGAGTACTCCTGGATCCCTTCAGGATCCCCACCTATCAGCAGCAGGACTCCTTAGTATGTGTAGGCTCAGATTCCGTGTGCACGTTTTCTTTACTCAAAGGAGTTCTGGCTTCTTAGGAGTAGCCACTGTTCTCCTTATCTTCTAAGGAATATTCATATTTGTCATCTGGTTAAGAGGCTGTATCCGAAGATGCATGAAAAAATATGAATCCTAAAGGAGACAAAAACAGACAGGCTCTCCCTGGATGAGTCAGCTTCCATGCCCTGCTTTCCCACCAAACACCTACATAGGGGAGTAAGCCAGGAAAATGAGGTGAACCCTCAGCACAAGGGGTTCCAAAGACCAAGGTGGTAACAGAGAAGACTCCTAGGCCCTGGGGAGAAAATTAAATTTGATGTGTGGGAAGCTGGTTAGACAGTGCATCTGAGATGTGTGATGATGCATGTGGTGTTGGGTTCTGAATGAGTCTCATAGTTACACAAAAGATGGAAATAAAAAGAAATCAGTCTTTAAGTTAGCTGTTTCCTTTACATATCTGGTTATGTAAAGTCTGAGTTGTGTGCAGTACTGGGTTTCATTCAGGTTTATGTCTCAACTAGCAAGTTATATCATCCATGTCCGAAAGCAAAGTTCTAACTCTGGGTCGTCCACAAACTGTCTGTAAAATGAAATCACCAAGACCCCACTTAACGCATTCAAGATTAGAAATAAAGCAAGCCTTCTCTCAGGTCAGCACTCCACATGTTCTCAGTGACACCAAAGCCAAGCAAACAGAGGAAAAGAGCTGCTAAGCATGCATGTTATGCTTTTTGCTTTCAAGAAATTACAAATCAACCCTAGTTCAGCTTGCCCCATTCATGGGCTCTGTGGGCAACCCTTCTTTTTCCAGTGTATGATCCCATTTGCTCTTTGGCAATGATAGCTACAAACTGGCTTCCTTGCAATGCCTTATCTGCTCTACTCAGTTGACCTGGAATCACCTCCAGCTTGATCCATCCTAAGATCCTCCAGGACACAGCAGAACTTACCACGTGACTTCCTTTGCTGTCTTTCTGAAGTGCGTACAAAGAACAGTGCTAAGAACTAAGTTTCTGAGACTTTGATTGGCTGGGCTTTCTTGCATTCTGTGTTAGGATTGGCAGCTTTGGTGAGGATGGCTTTCTAGAATGAGAATCCTTTTTCTTTGGGATTTGGAAGGTAGCATCTCATTGTTGTGGAGCTTTTGAGGTTGATGCTTGCCATTTCTATGCCTCCTCCTTTCTTTGTGACCATGTGATCCACTCATTGGCACATTTCTCTGTAGAGTCTTAGGATTTTTCCTTTTAATTCTGCTGCTCTGAATTTCATAGACTACTGTTCTGGGCATTTTATATTTTTTTGACCCCCCTCTATAGCCTGGTGAAGACTTGGTAAGGCTGGTAGATCTAGATGTTATTATCCAGGGCTAGAATGATGGTTCAGTAGTTAAGAACACTGGCTGCTCTTCCGGAGGATGCAACTTCAATTCCAACTATCTACATGGCAGCTCACAACCCTATGTAGCTCCAGTCCTAGGGGATCCTCTGACACCCTATTCTGGCTCCACAGGCACCAGGTATGCATGTGGTGAATGGACATATATGCAAGAAAACACATTTAGAGAACAAAAATAAATATGCATATCATTATCCTTCAGTTCTTAAGAATGTTCTTTTATTGCCTCTTTTGTGATTTATTTTCTCTTATATCACTTTCCTCATATAGCCTGTGGTAATTTTTCTCTCTCATTTTTCCCCTTCTTTATTACCCTTGCCTCCCATCCATATCTCCTTCCTTTCTTGTTCTTACTCTTTCTGTCTTCTCTCTTTTCCTACTTTATGTTCAATTTTTAATATCTGCTTCCACTTTAAAGAATACTCAGAGCTCACTCTCTGAATAACATGCATGGCATCCTGGCTGCCCTGCATGCAGGGTCTTCTCTTGCCTCTCCTTAGAATGCAAACTACAGCATCTCCCAATTGTCTTCAACTCAAATCCAATCTCCTCCTTGGCTGTCTGCCCTGCTTCCTGAGTTTGTTTGTTTGCTTTGTTGTCCTTTGCATTACAACTTTATCTCTTGGTCCTTTTCTCTTTTTAGCAAGTTTTTAAAAACTGCTTGAAGTCATCTGTACCCATGGGTGGGACTTGTCCAATCGTGAGCTTCAGTAAGGGGGACTGACTTGAGGGATATTTTGCTGACTGCCAGGGTTGTGGAAATCTCACCGGTCCGTTGGCCATTCTTCTCTTGAGTGGTTCCTTTGCTTGGAGAAAAACTCCTTTCTCTCTTGTCTGAAAGAGAGCTGCTGCTGGTGCTGGGGGAGGTGAACATGGAAAAGGGGGCCAGGGCTTTCTTTTTCAGCACGAAGCCCTCCCTTAATCCCCTGTGTTTGTGTGACGCCCACCCTCCCTCTGCTCTGCCTAATGGCACAGGTTCTACATCCCTTGGGGCACCATTCCCAGAAACTAAATCTCTAGTCTTAGCCTTGGATGAAAGAGGAAATAGAAAGAATGTTATCATTTGATTTAAAGCTATAAGCTAGCCAACATTGAACTCATGCCTCTATACTTGCCTTCAGAAATATAGACTCCCTCCAATGCCTGACTTCAGACTCCCTCCAATACCTGACTCCAGACTCCCTCCAATACCTGACTCCAGATTCCTTCCAATGCCTGACTCCAGACTCCTTCCAATGCCTGACTTCAGACTCCCTCCAATACCTGACTCCAGACTCCCTCCAATACCTGACTCCAGATTCCTTCCAATGCCTGACTCCAGATTCCTTCCAATGCCTGACTCCAGACTCCTTCCAATGCCTGACTCCAGATTCCTTCCAATGCCTGACTCCAGACTCCTTCCAATGCCTGACTCCAGACTCCTTCCAATGCCTGACTCCAGATTCCTTCCAATGCCTGACTCCAGACTCCCTCCAATACCTGACTCCAGACTCCTTCCAATGCCTGACTCGACTCCTTCCAATGCCTGACTCCAGACTCCCTCCAATACCTGACTCCAGACTCCTTCCAATGCCTGACTCCAGACTCCTTCCAATGCCTGACTCCAGACTCCCTCCAATGCCTGACTCCCAGAAGGACATAAAGTGAGTTCTACCTTGTCTCTTGTTGGCTTTCACACCACTTCTACAAACACTTAACTGCCAACCTTTTCTACTCAACCTAGTCTAGTCTCTTATCGTTTACTTAGCCTCTTTGCAGCTCTTTCTGGACATGACTTACTTCTGCCATCTCCTCTCCCAGTCTTTGGTGTTTTGTACTTATATCTGTCCTGCCATGTATTGAAGTTCATATAGAATATAGAAATAAACACAGGTGGTCAATTTGTCAATGTAAATGAGAAATCTGGGGTTGTTTGTCAATAAGTCTAGCAATGTCATAACCCCAGAGTTAAGAGTTCCACCTCTCAGGGCTGGAGAGATGGCTTAGAGGTTAAGAGCACCGACTACTCTTCCAGAGGTCCTGAGTTCAATTCCCAGCACCCACATGGTGGCTCACAACCATCTGTAATGAGATCTGGTGCCCTCTTCTGTATACATAATAAATAAATAAATCTTTAAAAAAAAGAGTTCCACCTCTCATCATGTTCCTGTGTGACTGCACTGTATATATGAGAATTTGGTTGTGACCAGTTTACTGTGTTTCAGCCCCAGTAGTTACTGACAACATTGCTACTGTAATTGATAACTGTTTTTGAGTGCTGAAGATGTCAAAAAGACCATGTTTGTACGGATGCTGCATCAACTACAATGCTTGTAAAATATCATCACCACATCACCTTCAAAGGGTAAACTAAGCTGGGTGGTGGTGGCACATGCCTTTAATCCCAGCACTCGGGAGGTAGAGCCAGGCAGATTTCTGTGAATTCGAGGCCATCCTGGTCAACAGAGTGAGATCCAGGATGGGAACCAAAACTACACAGAAAAACCCTGTCTCAAAAAACAAACAAAAAAGTGGTAAACTACATTTAAATCCACTCCCTGGAAATTCTAAATGGAGCACTTGTCCTGGCTTCTCCATCAGGCATCACACTATCCAGTAGCAGAGATAATAGCATTAAGTTGACCAAGAAGAGAAAGTATAAACTGTAAGACGTCACAATCTATATCCAAGATATCTAAGTGCAGTAATATGCTAGCTAGGTGTGGTTACTTATTTCTATAATCCCAGCACTCAGATGAAGGCTGAGGCAGGATGATCAGCACTAGTTTGAGACTACCCTGTTCTTCATTGTGAGTTCTAGTTCAGTCTGATTTAATAGAGTGAGATCTTAAACCAAGATAAAATAATACAACACAAAGTAATTGTCAAGCATTCCTTTACAGCCGTGTTTTCAACAATGTCCTTCTCTCTTCTAGAACACTCTTTGCTGCCTCCTTTCATGTTGCTTGATTAACTCATTACTTGTTACTTTGTCCCAACCTATTAATAATCATAATCAAAATATTCACAAGAGCTCAGTTTATTGAGTGCCTACAGCAACCATGTGTATTATGTCTTTACATATACAATCACGTGTCACTCAACCTCATTAGGTGATATTCTTCTCATTATGTGTGCTATACTGTGCATGATCTCATGCACCACTTAAAGCAACCCTATAATGAAGAAACCTCAATTTCCTTCACTGTATGGATGAAAAATGCTAAGAAATACTTTGTATAATACTTTGTCACTGGGCTTTCCAATATCTCGGGTCCACTTGAGTCATCTCTCAGATAACGCAAGGGTTAGGATGCACCCAGAGCCAGAGGTCTTTGGGAAACTGCATGGTCTTTCCATGCTTTGAATTCTTTCAGTGAAATGCATATGACAATAGCAGTTATCACACAGGATTGTTGAGAAGAACAAATAAGTTACTGTCCTTGAAGTAAATTAAATAGAGCAGGCATACGTTAATTATATGTTCTATAAATATGTGGTATTATTATATGATCCTAGAGCTTCTGGCTCATTTCTTATATGAACAGGACCTTCTATCTGAATCTGAGTTGTATATGTGCTTTTCAAAATATATTGGCTTTGTAGGGTAAATACATACAAACCACCATCACCACCACCACCACCTCATTCCCAATGTATAAAAACTTTGAGACAAATTACTTAACAGTTGAAATGACAGCACCATAATTTCTGGGTCTTTGCCCATAGTCAAAAAGGCCTGGTAGGTGACTTTCTCTAGGCACCTTTCCCTTTGCAATAGGTGTAAGTGAAATGGCTACTGCTGCCATACCATATAAATAGATCAGAATCTGCATTTTTACTTTCTGAATCCTACGCCCTAGCTTCCATGGGACAGTGAGCCCAAAGGGGACAAGGATCATGGCTATACTGTTCAGGCTTGTGTACTACCACTTAAAGCAGTGCCTGAAATATAAAATGGGCTTCATAAATGTTTAATAAAGATGTGAACCAATGAATGGATCCTTGTAGTCAGTGAACTCCTCTGCGTGAGTTTCACCACATGCAGCAAATAGATGAAGGAGGGAGAATCACTTAGCTCCCAGCAGAATCATAATCACAGTTTACAGTAAAGGCAAATACGATGGCCTAACTCAGAGTGGCTGACTGCAAAACGCTGTTCATGATTTTCTGACCCTAGACGAGCTGATAAATTCCTAAGTTTCCATCATCAAATAGATGAGTGAGAAAAAGCCAAATGAGATCATGGACGTGTAACCACTCAGTGAGCCAGAAGCTGCTTGCTGCAGGGGCTACGAGGAAAGAACTCTCTCAGGCCATATCACTCTGAAAGTACAGTTGAGGTATTAGTTTAATAAACCTGTCATTCTCTGGGGTGTTTCGTGAATGGTTGCCATCCCCACAATCCTAAGTGACTGCTAGATTCCTTGGGGATGACGAATAAATGTAGATTGTGTGAATCATGAAGCAGGGTTGGGGGAGGAAGCGGGAAACTGCCCCAAGTCCCTGGAAGACAAAGAGAACTGGGATGCTCAGAAAAGATTCAGAACTTCACAAAGAACGTAAGCCAGCATCCCAAACTGCTGAAGCAAAGAGACCATTCTGTCTGTCCAGCACTATGACAAAGGGACAAGCTCAAATCATTTAATAAGACAGGAAAAGATAGAATAGCAAGTCTCATCCTATCTAGACACCAGTGACCACTTCCTCCACCAACCAGTTAGGAGTTTATTAATTCATCTGTTTATTTATTCAACAAATAGACAAGATCCATACAGTCTACCCTGTGCCAGGCTCTATGCTTGGTAATTGGCAGAAAAAAAGTGCAGTGTACCCACTCAGAGCTTGCAGAGGGAAAGACTGGTCAGTAGCCACTTTGCACCTGTGGTTCTAGGTTGGAACAGGCCTACTTGCTTATCCAATTAACCCTTGGCTCATTAAAGAAACTATGGTAGTCAACAAGGGTGTGTGTGTGTGTGTGTGTGTGTGTGTGTGTGTGTGTGTGTGTGTGTGCGTGTGTGTGTGTGCTCGAACTCACAGGCAAAGCACAGCACATATGTAGAGACCAGAGAACAACTTCCATCAGCTGGGTTCCGAGGACCGATCTCCAGCTGTTAGGGGTGGCAACAAGCACTTTTACCCCAAGCTATCTTACGTGTTTACTTACCAGACACAAAGATTTCCAGGCCCTGTGTTGTCTGGCTGGTTTTCACAGTGGATGGAATAGAAATGATGGTACAGAGGACAGTCTTTGTATACGGATGCACAAATGTCCTCTCAAACTCCTTTTCTTCCTGCTGACCAGGATGCCTAAATGGTTTCTGCCTACAAAGAAGACAGAAACTTTCATTCTGTTGGCATTTTGAAATGTATTTGTTAGAGCCACTAGCACTATACTAATATTAAAAGTATTCTAGGTAAAGAGTAGAAAATAAGGAAACTCACAGAAGCATGGCATGCGCAAGGAGGGTGAATAATCCCTGTTTGGTGGAGGACGCATGTGGGAGGGAAGGGGATCAACTGGAAAGGTAGTTTGGAACTGTGAATGACAGGCACAAAGTTTTAGCTCTCAAGTAAACAGAGCTCTAGAGACAAATCAGATATGCGATATACATCTCATTTAACGACAATAGAATGTTTATACTTCCCGTATGGGCAAATGGTCACGAAAAATGGTGGGTCTTAGATAACAAGTTGTCCATGACTATTAAATTAGAAAAAACAAAAAACAAAAAACCATGTTCAACTGCACTTGGAACATCTGGCTGTTCATATTCGTATATGCACACAAATACACACATGTATATGTGTGTGCACATTCACATGCACAACCACAATGAACTGACATGTAGACATATAGGCACATCATACACACATAGAAGCACATTGATATATACACATGAAATACTGGTGTGTGTGTGTGTGTGTGTGTGTGTGTGTGTGTGTGTGTGTGTGTGTGAAGTTGGATGCATGTGCACATAAATGTATTTCACACACAGAGCTTTACACTGACCAATATTAGATATTGTGTGGTTTTATACAGAGACAGTTACATAGCTACACATTCCCAAATTGTGTCCGCTTTGATACTGACTTACACATGTCGTTAGGAGATGGGGAGTGGCGGTTTCTTTAACTATAGCACTTGCTTGCTCACTACCAATGTTCTAATGCAGTTGTGAATCCAATTCTTCTCATTTGCCTTCTAGAAGAGATTCAGTAATAGAAAGGGTCTTGTTCAAGGGAAATCAGAAAGAACTTTATTTTTAAATTTTGTTTCCCTTTCCTTTCATCCTGTTCTTAAAACATGTTCCTCCACAGTGTCCACAAAGCCTCCTCAGGTGGGTTCAGAAGGTCCCCAGAGCTGCCAATAGATCTACTCCAGTGAAAAACGTATGCAAAAGGCCAGCTGCTACCCAGAGGGGTGCGACAGATGGCAGGGTCACTGTGCCGAGCTCAGATGGCTCACCCAGGTGGAGAGGTATCAGGGAGCTGGAAGCAGAGCTTTGGAAATGATTCCTGGCCCACTTCACCTTCTCACGCTGACAAGTCCACACCCTTCTGAGCTGTGAATTTTGGAGGCTGGAGAGGCCAGATGCATGGTTTGATTTCGCCTAGAAAACCTGAGGTGCTGTTTCAAAGGGGCACATTCTGGCCACAGCACCGCACATTGTTTGCTCGTCATCACTGACGCCTAACTCAGTCGAATTTTCTTATCTTAGTACAATGCTGACATTCAGATGGTTAGCTGGAACCCACCTTAACTGGCACATGTAAGCCAACAACAGCTACCACCCAGCAAAATCCCTTATGCAACGGACCTGCAAGAGGAGCAGAAAGGGAATGATCAGATTCAATCAAAGTTTAGCTGAAGATAGTCAACATCTTCATTATAAAACATACCACTTGTGGTACTTCTCTCCTCCAAGATCCACAAGAGAAGGAAAAGGGCAGTCAGGGTAACTCAGACTGGGGAAGTCATGCTGAGCACACGTAGGTCTGACCTTTGTTTTCAGAAGACAGAAATAGTAGCAAATCCCAATGCACTAGCTTCAATGTTGGCAACCATTCAGGTTACAACACTGAAGATGTTTACTGCAAGAAGGGAAGAATTATTCCTTTTTATTATTATTATTATTATTATTATTATTATTATTATTATTATTATTTTGCTAATGAGAGACTGTCTATCACAGCTTTTTTGTGTCCCACAGTGGCATCTTGTCTCTCTTGTCACAAAAGACTCCCAGGGCTACAAGATGAAAAACACTTGCATTAAACTGGCCTTTGAAGAAGCTACTCAGTAGCCTTGTGATATGCTTGCCTTCTCAAAGTTGAGTTGGCCTTGAACCTGAACAATGTTCAGCATACAAGGATAAGAAAATGTTGGCAAGTTTAAGAAACTTGGTTTGGTTGAAACAGAATTCTTAAACTTGGAAAAGTTTTGTGTATATTTTTTTAATTGTTTATATTTTTATACTCAGTAGCTTTCAAGTAGATCAAGTCCACAACTTGGCCATCAGTATGACCATATTCCATCCCAAGTGTTTCAAAGTCTATGCCCAGGGAAGAATAAGACCTGACAAGATGCAGACTTCAGAGTCCCACTGCCTAGGCTCTGCAAATATGAAGTAGTCTCATCGATCTGAATTTCTGCAGTTCTCTCTGGTAACTCTTGAAACCCAACCAGAAAGCAATAATTGAGCCAAAAGCTAATTTTAATGTCAATGTTTGAAATTTCCTTTTAGGCCATCGACAGAATTATTCTAGCATTGTATTTTGCTGAAGGTAAATATTATTTGTCATGATGAAAGTTGAAAAAATGATAAATAAAAGGACATTATATAAAGGGAAAGGCGAAGTAGTTTGTGCCAAATTCCCTAGAGACAGAGGTGCATAGGGAAATATTTATGCAAGTGAATTTTAAAGAAGTCATTTCAGGAGAGAGGAAGAAAGAGATGGAGAGGGAAAGACAGGGATCTAGACAGACAAGTCATCTCTGTTGTAGTCTACCTTTAGCCTCAGTCCATAGAGAGTTTTATAAAAATGAACCACTGTGTGTTATTGACCCCATTTTGAAGCCAAAGATAAACTTTTTGTATCTCATATGAGTCAGTCATTTGGCTATAGGCTACCTCTGAAAGTTTAAGCTTATGCTCTGACTCAGAGGGCTTCCATTAGCTGAGACACTTCTGCAGAAACAGCATCAACTGTCTGCTTGCAGAATCAACACTCCCAGCAAGTGCGGGAAGGATGGAATAATTCAAACTAAAGTCATTTGGGGGACCACCTACCACATCAGCCATAAGGAGGAACTGCAGAGGAGAAGGCAATACACACTTCCCAGCAAAGAGGGACAGAAACAATGTTCTGCTGTCTGCTGTCCTACTTAACAACATGAACAGCACTAAATGAGAGTAGTTCACTTCCTGTGGCATATCCTACAGAGACATCACAGGGTTCTGATTCTTGAACATCTACAACTTTAACAGGAGCACCCGATCTGCTCCCTCCAGTGTTTATGAGAATGAAGAGACTAAGGAACAAAGAAAGACAATGTGGACACAACAGATCCTAGATCCAAGCATTGAACAGTTAAGAGTCCATCTCTACCTAGTGCATAGATCAAGATACTATGGTGCTATCTGTAATCCCAGGGAACATAAATTTTCCTGTTTCTTCATCTTAAGTGCAGTACAAGACTACTGTGAATTAAATTTAAAAAAATTTAAACCATTAGTGTGGGATAAAGCATTTCTTGGACAAATTAATGCAACTTGAATTCTCTATCTTACCCAAGATTACTTAAATTATTCTGTCCAATAAATCTCTTCTGAAACCAAAGATATACTTCAACTTCAGTATTCCTGCCTTCACTGCAATGGCCTCACTTGGGAAGGGAATAAATGACTAGTAATAATGAGTCAAAGTTGTTTCCAGAACACTACATCTTTACATGGGTCCCCATAAACCCCTATGGTTACTGTTCCTAAAAGACAATGAGCATCTGACAGTATTTTACTAAACAGTAGAAGTTTAGGAATCCTACTTAAAATCAGGTCAATTGCCTGTCTGCATTTTGCACACTTCTCATCAGAGTTTCCAAACAAATGCTAGCACTATGACTCTCTGGTCTCCCAGGCCTTTGTATTGAACACACTTAAGCCTCTCTATTCCAGTAACATTAATGGATATGTCTTTATAGTTTGTTAGCTCACTTAACTTAGGTCTCTAAATTATCTTTGTTCAACCATGTCCATCTTGGAGATATTTGTCTTTGTTGATAAATATGCCATGAAATTTTCTCTAAAGAGTTTTACTGGTGTGAGTACATATCTATGGAAGCATTTGTGAATCAAGTTACATGTTTTTACTTCTTTCTTTCCAGAGAGCTCTGAGCTCTTGGGGCTGTATCTCTGTTTTGAGATGTACATTGCACTCAGCCATTCTGACATTCTTCTGCATCCCTCTCCTGACTCTGGCTGAGCCCCGGCTTCCAACTCTGTCCATTTCTATAGGTGCGCTCCGTCTAGAGACTGTCACCAGAGAAGTTCTCTGTGGCTGATTGTTAAAATAATGTTTTACTTCTCTCGTATGCTCTTGTGATTAAATTGTTAGGATTTCTACTTTTCAAAGATTTTCTATTGAGCCACATGAACTTTTGCCTTTGCTGACCATGGAATGTGGCTTGCCCTTGCTGTAAACTCCAGGCAATCTATTTCTTAAAGCCTAAGATACCATGCTGCATGTCTCCTACAATCTCCTCTCTCTCTCTCTCTCTCTCTCTCTCTCCTGCTTCCCTCCCTCTCTCTCCAAATAATTTGACTGATTGATACAGCTTCCTATGGCATCCCTTTCACAAAACAGTTCTTCCATAATCTGGCCTAGGACACTGTTCTCTACATTGTTTTATTTCCTTGCTTCTTCATCTTCCTGAGAAGTCAGCAAGTCTAAAATTTATCAGATGCCCTTGTGCATGCATGCATGCATGTGTGTGTGTTTCTTTTTCCTTTTTTACAATAAGACAGCCACAGACATTCCAATGTATGCATTTTCTCCTTTCTTCAAGGCCAGCTTTGTAATCTGTCTTTGGAAACCTTTATCCACATCCTCTGTCTGGTGTGATGGTCTGTAGAATACCCCAAGAATCTCACTTCTAATTCTCTTTCTCTTACTCTCCCTGGGAGGAGAATGTTCAGTGTTCACTATTTGTGTAGAACAAAGACCTCTCCAGGCTGCAGCTGCCACCTGGGTTTCCAGCCATTCCTGTGGGCACAGAGTTTGAACACTCCAACAGAAAGGAGCTCGGAGGCCAATTAAAAATACACCTTCTGACAAAGAACTGGAAGAGTTACGTCGTTTTCTCTAGAAATTTCCCTATGCCCAGTGATACTCCTTCTGTTCATGGTCGAATGAAAACGCATACCTATCTAATGAAAACAGGATGATTTGAAGAATTACGCAGTGAAACAGAGAGAGATTAAGAACAACTCATAACAGGGCTCTGACAACCAAGCTGACATGACGTTGTCTCAGTGCCAAGGCTTACTAGCTGTGGGCTTTCAACTCCTCTAGGCCAGATGTTCACACCTGTAAAATGGGACCGTCACTAGTACCTGTCTCATAGTATTTGTGAAAATTATTTTCTAAAAGTTATGATGCCTGTATTTTAATGAATTAATTCACTTAATAAAAAGAAATTAATAATTGTCCACCCCACACTAAGAAACATTCTAGACATTTTTGTTAACAACATTAAGAAAATATAATAAAATTGTTCCCTTCTACAGAGGGCATTAGATGCATATATAAAACATGCACGATCCTAGAAACAACAATTCAAACACTGGGACCAAGGAATTGACTGTGCTCATGGCAGATAGCTTCTTTAGTCTAGATGACCAGAAAAGGTTTCTCCAGCATGTCTGACTCTTACTTGAGACAGAATGATGTGAAGGTGCCAGCAATTCCAGACTACAAGAGGAGTGTTGGAGACAGGCATAAGCAAGATTAGATAGTAATAAACGACTTTGCAATGCAAACATTTCCTATGAGAAGACTCTGGTCAAGTGTTTGAGCTGCTCATATATCTTCTATTTGGGCCTTATTGACTTTCATTTAAAAACCAAAAGATTCCTCTCAATCATTCCCTGTAATACCATTCAATCAATCTCGGATTCTTAAGCTTTCTCAAAGTGCAAGCTGATGTTTTCCACATCCATGTTTTATCGCCAAGTGACTGTGGCTGCATGCCATGCAGATGAATTTGACTCTGCAAAGCACGTCCCTTCAATTATCTGTTAAATGCCCCTTTACACCCAACCTGCCGACAAAAATGAGAAAGCAAACAAATGAGATGGGTTGCAGTGAGGACACAGGAAGCCAAGAGAGGGGAGCATCTAATTGGAGGAGCATGGGAGAATGTTTAAAGTAAGTTTCAGAGCAGCGATAAGGACAAAGATGATGCTATCTCTTGGATAGAAGAAGCCATTAAAATACACCAGAGTGTCTTCAATCACTTAATCAGAAAGCCCTTTTCCTGAGAACTGTCTTCTGTCTGTGTGCCATGAACAAACATAAATATTTTGGACTTCCTGCATCCTTCACCCTGATAATAGGCCCTTAACTATAAGTTCTTCCCACCTCCAAGAAAGCTAGAAACAAGGATAAACATGAAAGACAGACATGAAACCCTTTCCAGATGAATTATTGAGTTCCACAAATAGTTTTAGTGCTATTTCTTTTCCTAGGCTCTTGATTTTTTAAAAGGGATATTTTTATATTGTGTACCCGTAACTTAAATATGAACATATAAGAGTTGACCTCAGATAAAAACAGCCTAGCCAGGAAGGTTTCTTTCTATGTGCCATAAAATTCTCACCATCCTTCCACAAGTAAAATTTATTTCATATTTAGTATTTTTAAAAGTCTTGAAAAGTTTTATAAGATATTGGACTGTATTTATTTAAATTTTGACTTTAATGCTTGAAAGGCAATAAGAGCAACTGTGTGCAGACAGATTTTTAAGAAAATAATTTATGTCAAAATAAAAACAGTTTAAAATGCCTATATTAACAGCTCTTCTCAAAGAAAGACAAAAAGCTACGAAGTCTTAAAGATTACAATTTAAACAAATAGTTTAACAGAAGCTTGTTTTACTGTTATAAGAATAAAGTTTCACAAAATGTTTGTGTACCCTTATGGGATTTTAAATAACATTTTCTGGATCCAAACAGAGATGTGTCAATCATTTGAATCATAATAAGCCAGACATTCTCTTTTGTGTTAAATAAATAAACTGAAGCAAAATTCTTCTTGGGCAAAGGTGAAATGAAGTTTAAGTGACCATATTCATGAATAAAATTACTAGGAAACACAATTAAATGCATTTTTGCACCATTATAATGACAATTTTCCCATTATACCTATATTTTAATTTATAATTGGAAATTGAAATCCTGGTACTCAGATTGATCCCATCCAGAGCCTTCCTTTGAAGTTTGACCTGAGAATTTGTTCAATAATATCAAGTAGATGATAAAATTACAGAGGAAATTGTGTAATAATAACACTGCTATGGAGATCTTGACTGGCATGGCCATGATTCTTGTATCTCAATCTGTCCTTGCTTTACATAAGAAAATAATGTTCCTATCTATTTGAACCTCATGCAATCAGAGTGCTAAAATTCAGATCTTGCTTAATTAAATGGCAAGACCCAACAGGAAGGCTCTACTCAACACAAAAAATATTCTTGTTTCTCTTTCCAAAATCACATGATGCCGAGTAACTCAGGTTCAGCACCAGCAAGCCAATGAATAATGGATACCTTGTGAGATGTAACTCAGGGATTTAAAAGGACTTGATTATCATTCACATCTAAGAGGAACTACTATTATTGCTCTTACTGGCCTAATGTGTGCCCATGGCTGGGATGCATCATTACTTATAATAACACGAGAAATGGGTTTCTCTGGATAAAACCTGGTCTCATTAGAAAGGTGGCCATCTGTGGTGTCCCCTGACTAAGGAATCTGCCTCTAATCAAATGTGCTCCCACACAACTACAACAGGGTTTGGCACTAAATTTCAAGATAATAACAGTCGAGCAGGACTTGATTTATTCTAGGCCTTGGTTTTTACCCTCCTTATTAATTCCTACAAAATAAAAATGGCTGCTCCTGCTATAGAATTTGGAATAATTGAATTTGGGTTGTTTTCATTTTATTTCATTTGTGTAGAAGTTGGGGAGTAAGTGGGAAGAAGGTAGCAGGCAAGGGGAGACATGTCCTTTGAACAGCAGCCTTTGGAAGGAATTCTCTGGTTTAAAAAAAAAAGCAAAACAACTGCCTCCAATATTGGTCTGAAATAAAGAAATAAACAAATGCTGCGTCGGGTGAATCGCATCAAAATCTCAAGACAATTCCAAGACAACCGACGGGGAGAGTAAATGACCTCTTCATCTGGGTGATAAAGTTCCACCAAAATATTCTCCGGGCCCGAGACGTGATTCATTAGAAATATGTGCATGGTGTGACGCTCCCCTCTCTATCTGGCAGAGTCCGGTCTGCACACTGATAAGAAGCAAATGCAAATGTCCTGATAAGAACTGAATGCAAATATTTATGATATGATATTCCCTGGGAATTATGTGCAGATAAAACAAAGTGTATTATTTTCCTGCTTCTCTTTCAGGTTTGCCAAAACGTCCTTTTTCGCTTTTGGAATTTGCATTTCTTCAAAATTGATTCGGCTTGCGTATTATGTTAAGCTATTTGTTTGCTAAGGATGGTAATTAGTTACTGTAATTACGGCAATGACAGTTGCTAAATTGTTTTTAAAGCATTACAGTGAGCCTGTGCCAGAAGATTGCAGTATTTTTTTGGACTTAAGCAGAGGCTGGAAAAACTCCCACTCTAGGGCCAGCATGGGATTTTCAACTACAAAGCTGCTTTTCCTGATTGAAATTTTTTTTAAAGAAATCATTAATTTGCATTGATTGCAGGTGCTAATGTTACATTTAGGTTTAGTCACATATCACAGAAATATTAGTGATAGCGGACCTGGGTATAAAGGGAGACACAAGGGGACACACATCGTAAATAAAAGTGAAAGCTGATAGCACAGGAAAAATGGTATAACTATTACTTGGAGCCTGTTAATTAAACTTTTTAGCTTGTTTTTAGATAAATTAAAAACAATTAAAAATGTTTCTCTGAAAGTCATTCCCAAACTTTTCTTAGCACTCTATGCTAAAATGAGCAATCTAAAAAAGAACAATTTGACCATGCTCTATTTTTGACATACAGAAAAAAGGAATGAGAAAGAGGAAGAGAGACTGTTTACCCAATACTTCTCTCAGATTTAATTTAAAAGAAAGTAATGAAGAATAGACTGGAGGTATAGGATATGTCTGAGATGGCTCATATGATTTATGTTTTATCAATTGTGCCTCAGAGGTCAAAGGTGGGAACATAGTTCTCTTTGTCATAGTCTGTCCTAAGAATGTCTTCCAGTCATGCTGTCTAAAGTCAAGGGGATCTGAGTGAGCTCAAGTTTTGTCCCTGGTCATTTAAAATAAGAAATAATCCCAAGTGTGAATGCATACTTTAAGGTTACAGATTTTTATATTCATTTATTCACATTCACAAATGCCTCATAAATAAATTTGAAAAAAAATGTTCCTCTCTTTTAAATGTTGATCTTCCTCTGCTGGGAGAAAGCTAACTACTCTAGCAGAAATAAAACCCTGAGTAGCTAACACTGAGGCCCTCCTGAATTCAGGCACTATGGTCAGTATGTGGCATGCATATGCTCAGCAACTTTCAAGGCATTATTTTTGTCTCTGCTTCCTAGGAAGAAATACTAAGACTCGGATACATTAGAAGACTGCCCAACCCCAACTGCTGAAGGGTGAGTAGAGATGTGTCATGTCTTTTAAGAACCACAGTTAGCTATAAGATCCTTTCATTTGACCCACTATCCACTGTCCAAAGCAAGTCAAGAGCCAAGCCTGATACAAATGATGAGAAGTGGTTTGTTTTCTTTCTTTCTTTCTTTCTTTTTTTTTGAGTAATATTGCAATCTACTATGAGCAGCAAATGTTTATTACTGAAGTATATAAGATATAACCAAGTATTGTTTCTCTTACGTAAAAGCATCTGAAATACCTAATTAAAAAAAGAACAGTACAAAATTACCTCAGTATCAAGACCCCAGAAAACACTTTATAATTTCTATTGATGTTTTTAATCAGATAAACTCAAATGATAAGCATTTTCTTTGCAAGGTTTAATGTTCACACAGAAGCTATAGTTGGACATTTTTCTCTTATGTATGTCTGGAGAAGTAATAACCCGCTTTTCCCATAATTGGAGGCAATTACTCAATTGTTCCTGTGTTTCCTGCTTCTGGCCCACACTTCTTACATCTTCCCTCCTACATTTCACTTGTCAAACTGTGTCCAACTTTGTGGCTTTTCCTGGAGACTCTTCTCCAAAGAATTTAAAGGCAATAGCTGTATTGGAATTACTTCTTCCCATCAATCAATCAAAACAAGCAAGAGAATCTTACTTCCTTAGAGACAAGTGCTGGCAAATTTCCAGAGGAAGAGAAACACATGGGTTCACACCCCACCCCCACATTTCTCTAACCCTCACTCCAATCTGCAAACATATCAGAGTCAATTTAACTAAACTGTTTGAGATCAAAGAAGAGTTCTGAAGAGTGTGAAGTCAGGCTTCAAATATCAGCTAAGCCCATTTTGGTTACAGAAAGGAAAGCATGCCTCCTGGAGCGAGACATCTTTCTTGTCCAGACATTCAAAGAGTGTTATTCATTACTAAGTTTATGGTACCCACATTGGGAGCACAGTTCATGACTTCAGAATGTCTGCCAGGTTTATAGGGAAGCTCTCTGGTCAGTCCCTATTCACAACAGATTTGGTCTTGGTGAATATAAACTACCTCATTAGCCAATCTGGAGCTGGGTTTGGTTACAGGATGATTGTAAACACTTATACTGGACCCCAGAACTTTTGAATTTCTCACTTAAGTTTCACCATTAGGAAGACAATTTATTTTGAGTTATAATGTAGAACTCATTTACAAATAGTTTAACTTACCCGTTTAACCAAATCCCACAGAGACAGAGAAAAGTGTGGTATATTAATATCAAAGCATGCAAGAGAGATCAATCTTTGGAAGGTATTTTGGTATAATACAAAGTCATGTGAGAAGAAATGAAAGGACATCCAGACCTTCACAGGTAACAATAACTCTCGTATTCAAGTTCCTGATCACCAAATGAGGGTCCGGCAACATAGCTCAACCAGTAAAGGCACTTGCCTCCATCCTGAAGACCTGAGTTCATGCCTTTGAGACCCACTTGATGGAAGGAGAGAACTGACTCTAGCAACTTATCCTGACATTCCTATACACAGTACACACACGTGTACACATGCACACTCACACATATGCACATGAACACACATACACAAGCAGCTAAGTATATAAATATATAATAAAGATAATTTTAATTTAAATGTGGGAATAGGCTGGCATAAAGGTCTGTGCATTCTGTCATTGATCAATGGACATGCTATGAAGACATCTGGCACAAGCCGGAATCCCCAAGGATGCTTTGACATTGACTGTTCTACATTGTTACACTCTTCAACTTACTCTTAGAAAGATCTGGAAGTGAAGAGCAGAAAAAAGGGTGATTGTGGGACCTTTTGACAGCTCAGAAATGCAGGATGCAGATGTAGAAAGAAAGGAAAAGGAAATATTGAGACATAATTAAATGAGACTTTCATCTCTCTTAAACCTAAAAGTAACTACAACAACATACATGCTAAGGTGCTAAATGCTATCATAGAAAAAAAATTAAGTTCTAATCAAGTCACATATTTGCCATATTTCATATTCCATTGCCTTATAGTTACTGAAGAAAAAACCAGAGAAATTTACTCATCTAATAAGATCCAAACCAGCAGTCAGTGGCTGAATAAAAATCACATGTGTTTTAACTAACCATTGTACACCTTCCTAATTCAAATCATAAAAACATCTCTTGCTTCAGATTTCAGCCTGTTTAGCACTACACTCAATCTGAGAATCTCACACTAAACGCTGCACAGGGAAGGGTTGCCTGTGCTGATATACCACTCACGTTGACATTAATGGAGAAAATAATCGAAGTAGCATTTAAGTCAATGAAAGCATATTTATATTTCTAAGTCAGGGCTGAACATAAGTTCCCTTGTGATTGAAAGTAAGATGTTCATTAGAAGAGACAGGTTCCAAGCCTCTCACTAGGGTAACTTCCTGGACCACCAAGGCATCACACTTCTCAGGGACAACAGCCCAGGAAAACAGACCCAGCTCCAGCAGTCTCCAGCCACCACTGCCCCTCTTTTATTTACAAAAGAAACTTAGATTTCTAGAGAAGAAATCTATTTCTATCCACTTAATTAAACAAATACTTGCATATTGCAATTTTAATACTTATTCAAGTTCAAAGTGCCATGCTCCAGGAGGACTGTGTTTAAAATCCTAACAAATGTTCATTCGAGGTGTGCCTGAAGCTTGTTCTCTGTCCTTTCACATTCTTCTCCATGACACTCAGCTGCCATGGGGCTTTCTGTACCTGCGAGGAGTCACAATCACTCATGCACATGTAATGAACTGCTTCTCTAGAGAGAGTTCCCTACCCCTCCTGACATGCTGTTCAAATGCTGTCTACTCCATTTGGTAACACACTCTCTAGAGCTATATACAAGTCAGGATATTTCCTATTTTATCTCTGCATGAGCATGGGGTGGGCAGTGTGTGTGTGTGTGTGTGTGTGTGTGTGTGTGTGTGTGTGTGTGTGTCTGCGTGTCTGCGTGTCTATGTGTCTGTGTCTGTGTGCACGTTTGAATGTTCAAAAAATTATTAATGAATTCCATGACTGTGATAGTTTTTAGACTCTGGCAATCTGGAAGTGAATCACAAATCATGGTTGTTGAATGTGTACAAAGCTCAATGGCAGAATACTTGCCTAACATGAGCAAGGTCTTTTGTTCCACCCTGAGAACTGCAAAACAATTAAAAAAAAAAAAAAAGATAATTTTGTTTTTGAGGCTTTGCAGTCTAATGAAAGAGCTATGTGGCAAAATTTATAAATTCTGACAAGGCCTATAGAGGAAGAGGTGGATGCCTAAAACAACAAGAAAACCTGTCTAGCAAATTCAGTGATATCAGAACTCAGGAGGTGGAGGCTGGAAGGTCATGGGTTTGAGTCTAGCCTGGGGTACATTGAAAGAAGCTGTTTCAAAAGAAAAGGCATGCACAGTGACATATTGATTCTGTCCTAAGACTGCAAGAATAACGACACCATAAGGACATCTCAGGAGGTGAGTGGGAATACAATATAGTAAATACACCTGAGAACCTACCTACCTCAACTACCCTCAAAGAAAATGGGTTCAGATTTAGTACAGAGTGCTGAGCAGGTGAGTGGCACAGCAATACCCACATCGGGAATGAGCTGTGGTAGCTGCTGTGCACACAGTGAGGGAAAGGAACAGAAGCAGAGAGTGGGTACTGGTCAGAAGCTCTCACCAAAGTGAAGTAAAAACTGTCAATGGAACCGAGCTAGGAAAGCATAACAGTGTAGGCATGACCTGAGTTTTTGTTACTTAAATTCTGCAAGTCTGTGCCATTTTCAAATGGAAATAAAGGATTTCGGGTGGAGGGGTGGGACAAGAAATGGAGACAATCGAGGAGAGAAAAAAAAAAAAAGAAAAAATGATGCTCATTTTAGCTCCCGTGTGACAGAATTCGGAGGCTGTCATGCCCTTTTTTGCCACAAGAAAAAGTTGTGTAAAGTGAAAATCAGTGATTTTTCTTGGAACCATTAGTAATTGAGGTCTTGGGGCAAACTTCTCCATTTCCAGATATTGAGGACAGGTGCATTCAGAGACTGACAGATGAGAACTATTTTCTTGAAGAAGCAATGTACTAGCAGAAATGCTTAAATGGCCATTTTAATCAACTTCGGGAGGCTGAATATCAATTAGAATAAAAGGATGCAAGTCCTGTAGATTGCTGCCACAGGTGGTAGCTTACATCTTTTGGGGTCTGTCTATGAGCTGTCTTGTCCACCCTCAACTCACTGCATCTGGAATATGGCCACACCTTTATTGCCTTTTGCTGATTACAAAAATAGTATCTGCTTTAGTGAAAATCCACATGAGAACAGGGATGTCTTTTTCAGTCCCTACATGAGCTGTACTCAAAGAGGCCAGAGGACACAGGAAGGCTGTTCAAGGAGTCTAGGACTAGTGGAGATATTAGTAGCAGGCATCTTTATGCGGGTATTACCTGTAGCAATTGGACAATATTCTCAAAGAGAACATCAAGGAGAGATCCCTCATAGTTCTGGAACATTGAAGGAGAAAACCATCCTTGTAAAGTATATGAAATATATGTCTCCATATCCAAAGCCAGCTCACCGGAACCTCATCCCATCTGTATGAAGAATAGCTTGTGTTCTTTATCTGTCTCACACAAAGAAAGAATTCAATAATTAAAAGGGGTCTAGATGTTAAGAAAACGGTGCTGTAACAACCACCAAAAGGAGTGGAAGGAGAAGGTCAACGGCATGTCCGAGAGTGAGATGGCGTGAGGAGGGCTGGGACACCTGCCCAGCATGCTCACTGCGGGTTCAGCCCTCAGCACAGGAGCAAACAAGAAAGCTTGATAACACAAGCAGCCCTACCAATAACTTACTCACACTGAAACTTGATGACTCCATCTAACAACGGCAGAATCCACATTCTTAAGCTCACATTGAACATTAACCAAACAGAGCAATCTGGGAGCCCAAAACACGCCTATAGACGTCAAAAATAATATTATGTAATATTATCAAATAACCGTGGAGTTAAACTAGAAGCCAGTTACAGAGAGTGGTAAATTCTCTAGTATATAAAAATGAAGTAAAGTATGTTTAAATAATCCATGAGTCAAGAGAATCACTCAAGAAAAATAAAAACATGCTTAAACTAAATGAAAGTAAAACACAACTTCTTAGAATTTGTGAATCGTGGATAAAGCTTACTTAAAGGGAAACGCCTTACAGTAAACACACAAGAGACTGAAAACTCCAAAATCAATTATCTATGCTCTTGTTTAGAGATAAAAGAGAAAATTAAGCATAAAATAAACAGAAGAAAAAAACAATAAACTATAGCAGAAAAAATACCAAATTATAATGAAACCAAAGACTAACTCTTTGGGGGGGGGAGCAACACTGATAAGCTTCCATCTAAGCAACAACAACAAAAAAAAAACAGAGAAGACATGAATTCACAACACTGAAAATGAAAAAGGCACCAGTGATACTTTGAACAATGAAGGAATACCACAAACAACTATGAAATAATTCTGGATCCATAATTTTAACCCATTAGGTAATGTGGACCAATTTCTTTAGCCATCATTAGTATAAAGTCACACACTGTAAAAGATAACATGAATACCTCTACCTGAATCAAAGAACTTGAGTCATATTTAATAATTTATCTGTAATATATATTTATACCTGTTTAATATTTCTATGTGCAATATGTAATAACTTTCTCAACATAAGGTGCCCAGAAAATTTACCAGTGAATTCCACCAAGCACCTAAGGAAGAGAGCATAGAAATTCTTCAGTCTCTTCTAGAAAAACATTCAAACTGATTCTGGGGTCAGCACTGCCTTGTGAAAACACTATGTAAAGAAAAAATAACTACAAGCCACTATCTCTCATGAGCATAGATATAAAAATCTTCAAAACATTACTGTGTCACTCAACTACGTACAAAAAGATGCTTCCAACCTAAATGAAGAGGCCTATGGAATAAAAGAAAGGAAGAAAGAAAGAAAGAACTCCACAAGAAAGTCAGATCTGTTCCAAATGCATAAATCTGTTTTAACAGTAGAAAACCAAGCAACATAAGAAACATGTATTCATATATGTTTCCAGAGGTAGTACATCAATCCATCTCAAAGTGTCTGTGCCCTATCTGCATAAGCCATAACACATATATAATGTTCAAAAGTTGTTTGCACAATTTTATTAAGTGTGAATATAATGGTTGCAAATTTACACACATTTAAGAACGCTTCAATGTCAGAAATAAAATTGTGGACTGAAACTCAAGAGGTGTATTTGTTGTGAACTGTTCTTCCCATCTTCTCCCGCTTCATTTTGCACTAAGAGAAGTGTCTTCTTGCTGCTCTAGAACACGTGAAGGCTGCCTCCTACCTGAAAACCCTATCATCCCCTCCACCTAAAGAAGTTTTGCCCAGACACCATATGCCCATCTATACCTCTGTTATTTCTCTGCTTAACTATCACCAGGAAGCTGACCCTGACCACCATGTTAAAAGTCACAACCTTGCTAGTCAGTCTTCATATGAAGGACAAGTCACCTGTATTTTATAATTTACTTATTCATTGGGTCAGTCTTCTTCACATCAGTAGAATTCATGCTTAGGATAATCAACTCATGAAGAGGAAAGATTTTTGTTTCGTGGTTTTAGCAGCTTCAGCTGTTCCTGTGACATTTCACAAAGTCACACTTGATGGTGGGGTCTAAAGTAAAGCAAATTTCCCACCTATTTACCGGAAAAGAGAGAGAAAGAAGACAGAGCCAAGGTCCCTCAAAATGTCAGTACTAAATAAAAGCTTCTCTCTCTCTCTCTCTCTCTCTCTCTCTCTCTCTCTCTCTCTCTCTCTCTCTCTCTCTCTCTCTCTTCCTCCCTCCCTCCCTCCCCCTCAGTTATATCCACAGATAGAAAAACTGAGTAGCTTTCTATCATCTGGAGTTGGGTTCATCTTAAGGTTGTGACCTTTCACAAGGTCATGGGTTTGGAAAGAGGAAAAGTACCAGTTGGACATGTAGATGATGCTAATGTTTGGAATTTGTTCTCAGCCCACATCTTACCGTCTGAGAACAATGTGTTCTTGGCAATGGATTCATTGCCTCTGACGAAGAGGGGGAAGAATAACTCAGCAGAGTCTTGCCAAGCTGACGAAGATGGTCCTGATCAAAAGCAGAGGAGGAAAGTCCATCCATTATACAGGAAAATTAATATCCTGAAGATCAGAACTGTGCTACAAGAAGTACAATAATATTAGAAATCCTACAAATTTATTTTTGAAGGAATAATGCAGAGGATGAATCAATATTTCCATCTCATATATCACATAGTAATTTTACAAATAATAAGGTATGCCACAGGCTTAATACATTTGAAATAATACCAGCTTTGTTCTCTGATCACAGTAGTGTTAAACAGCAATCAACAACAGAGGGAAATTTGGCAATGCATGAGTATTTAGAAATTAAACAACAGATTTTTTAAATAACCCATGGGTCAAAGAAGAAGTTAAATGAGGAATCATAAAGTACTTTGATTTATCTGGAAATAAATTTACATGGAACAAATACTAAAGCAAATTTGAAATATTTACAAATTAGCATCACAAACAATAGCTAACATGTTAGGAATGTTTACTATGTGCCTGGTGTTTTGCACACACTTTCTTCTTTAACACTCAAGCCAGGTGGTGGTGGCACACACCTTTAATCCTAGCACTCGGGAGGCAGAGCCAGGTGGATCTCTGTGAGTTCGAGGCCTGCCTGGTCTACAGAGCAAGATCCAAAAACAGAGAAACCCTGTCTCGAAAAACACATATATAGAGAGAGAAACAGGCACCAAAACTACACAGAGAAAGCCTGTCTCGAAAAACATATATATACCATCAATTCTACATGTTGAAAGTTATAAACATTGGAACACAGGCCACACCCCAAGAAAGGCTTCAGAACAGGTGTGCCTGACATTAAGCTTTTATTTTCAGTCAATAAAACATGCTGCCAAGGTGAAATACTTAGCATTATTACTTAATTCTTTTTTTCTCAACACTCAGTAAATAACTGAAAACATATCACCAAAATAAGAGTGGCACTTTGTTCCAAGAAGGTACCCTTTAATTTTTTAATTCCATTTTTCTAACACACACAGACACATAAACACACACTCACACCCACATACACACAGACACACACTCTTACACTCACATTCACATACATATAAACACATACACACACACACACACACACACACACACACGCACGCGCACGCACATGCACACGCACACACACATGCACACGCACATGCACACACACACACACTACAAATTTTCCAGTTTAAGCGAAAACATTTTTCCAAGATTGATTTCAAATACCTTAGAATAAAGAAGTATTTTTGAAAGGCCACTGTAACATGCAGTGATAAATTAGATACCTTGTACCCTCAGGAACAATCTTCTAGAATCAGGTGGAGAAGCAGAATTAGTAGATATGAGAAGGGTTACTTAAAACACGGTTTTGAAAAGCAGATTACCATTGTGCTGGCTAGTTTTATGTCAACTTGACACAAACTAAAGTTGTCTGACGGGAGGGAGCCTCAGTTAAAGAAATGACTCCTGCCAGGTGGTGGTGGTGGTGGCACACACCTTTAATCCTAGCACTCGAGAGGCAGAGGCAGGCGGATCTCTGTGAGTTTGAGGCCAGCCTGGGCTACACAGTGAGTTCCAGGAAAGGCGCAAAGCTACATAGAGAAACTCTGTCTCGAAAAACCATAAATAAATAAATAAATAAATAAATAAATAAATAAATAAAATATTGCTCCCTGAGATCAGGCTGTAGGCAAGCCTGTAGGGCATTTTCTTACTAATTGATGTGGCATGGCCCAATCCATTCTGGGTAATGCCATTCCTGGGCTGGTGATCCTGGGTTCTATAAGAAAGCGGGCTGAGCAAGCCATGATGAGCAAGCCACTAAGCAGCACTCCTCTGCAGACTCTGCATCAGTTCCTGCCTCCAGGTTCCTGTTCTGACTTCCTTTGATGGTGAACTGTGATGTGAAAGTATAAGCTGAATAAACCCTTTCCTCCCAACTTGCTTTTCATTCATGGTGTGTCATTGAAGCAATAGAAGCCCTGAGACTGCTAGTGTAGAAAGTTTATCAGAAAGGGCCTCCAGGAGGACTGCACACAAGAGAACAAGAGCCTTGCTTGGTCCTGATGAGAAAGAGTTTTACAAAGAAACCTTAGGTTCAAAAGTTTCCCAGAAAGAAATGTTTGTTTCTACATGATGAAAGCCAGCAAACCAATGTAGGACGTGGACTTTTGGACGTAAGCAGGGTGCATGTGATCCTATGCGTGAACTAGCAAATTTTCTAAAGACCCTAGTGTGCTGGAGTAGCTTTTATCCAGTCTACTTTTTGTTGTTGAAGCTCTTCTGTAAGGAGTGTATGCATTCTTAGAGAAGAAGCTCGTATGAAGCTCATTTTCACCAGCACTGACAAAGGAAATAAATTTGTTATGACAAACATGGACGGTGGAAGGAAGGAATGTGGTGACAGGTCTATAAATTCAGACTTCAACTGAATTTTCATAAAATTTACATTACAATTTGAGGTTGGATTTATGCAACAGTGAGTGAAAAAAAGAATCCTCAAATTGTATGTGATATTTCAGCTTCCTTCCTGATGGATGCCAAGTCAGTCATCTCCTCACAGCATCTTCCCTGAGTTCCAGGTTTGTGTGTCAGGCTGTCAATCATCCCTCTCTGATGTTCCACAAGCATCCAGGGCTCAGTGAGTTCAGTAGTTACGTTACCTTCATATCCAGACATGGCCTTTCCTCTAGGCTTCCCATTTCTACCAACAACCCCAAGCCAAAAATGTTTCTCTCCTCTACAGGCTGAATCTTTCTGTTATGTCTTATTCTCTTGGTCATTACGGTTATTGTATGATTTAAAGCATTATGTTCCTAATTTTTGGTCCGTTAACTTCATCAGGAGTCATACTTTTACCTAGCTAGAGACAGTTGAGGTCTTTCCCACACAAATGTAGACTTAAGGATGAAATTTGAATTGTAGCACATGCTCAGTTGTAGGACAACACTGCTTTCTACCAGAGCCTAGAGAGAGGAGATGAGAGGAGGAGAGAAAAGAGGAGACATGGAAGAGGAGAGGAGAGCACAGGGGGAAGGAGAAGAGAGGGCAGGGGAGGGGGAGGATATGTAATGAGTGAGCGGTCTTAGCATTACAGGCTTCATTTTCATTTCAGTTAACGCCTGTAGACGTCATGTCCTCAGCATTCCTGTGTCTACTGCACCTCTGCCTCTTATTCAATTCTACCACTGTAACCAAAAGACTCCTTACCAATAGAGAAACATGGGACTATGGTTCTAGATACTCACTAGTGAACTTCAGCTGCATTCTTCTCTTCTACAGGCAGCCTGTAGAAGACATGTAGAGGAGGACACCATTGCCCTTGGAAACATGTCTGCATCTCAGTCTCAGTTCTGTCCTTTACTTACTGGGACAGCAATATCACCAACACCAGATGTAGGCCAGGGTCCCAGTGCAAGACCAGGTACATAAAGGAACTCCGTGAACTGTAATGCTGTTCAGCATCCATTATGATGAAATGTTGGCACTCTGGACTTGGTCATTTTTGTAGGCTCCAGGTTACTAGAATTCCAATCTGACTTCCATCTCCTAACCCTGGCCTGACTATAGCATATGCTTATTCCCAAGTCAGGAGGCTCCAGATTGGGAAAGCACTTCACTATAAATCTGAGGAATCCCTCAGATGCAGGGCACACAAGATCAAAGCAATGTTCTGAAGAAAGCTACCAGATGCCAGCTCATCCATTTCAACATCAAGCCTGCTGAAGGCTTTCCCTCTGTGCTTTAGTCCAAGATTTTCCTTCCCTGGATGCTACCAAAGGCTGAGACTTGTCTCATCCACTTGCTTCTCCTTCCTGCTGACTTACACCTTTGTGCCTATGTGTATGTTTAGTTTAGTGTGGCAAGTACATATATGTTTATCCTTAGACTAATACATCATTAGACTGTCATCAGTAGTGAGGCAGGTAACATGTCCCTGTTTCTTAGATTCTCCCCCTATTTGATCCAGCACTGAATAAGATTATTTCACAACTGTTCTTGGCACCCTAGAAGTCTGACCCATCAGACACCAATATTTTCTCTAACTTTCTTTTCCTTCCTTCCTGTTTTATGGTGAGTGGGTCTCAGGGCTTTAGTTTTGCTTTTGTTTTTGTTTTGATACATGTTATAGCACCATTAATTCACCAATACAAAACTCCCTTATTTAATTAGTGAAAAGAAGTCTATGTATGGCAGCAATCTACACTTAAGGAAGGAATATTTAAGGTTGTAATCTATTTTCATAATTTCATCCCGTGCTTGGCTTAGAAAGAATCCAAGGGCTCCCTGAGTCAAGTTATTTAAGACGTTTTTGGAGATTACTGACTTAATAGCATTGGAGGTGTCTACAAATCTGGAAAACTGTAACTGGTCTGTACTTGTATAATATTATCACTATCATATACTCCATCCCACATGCCAGCTTTTCTACATCACTCTATTAGTTAGCATCAATCCAAAAGCCAATCATGTGTCTAGTAAGCAGCCAGGCACATGGCTTAACAGATTCACTCTTCCTAAGAAGATGATTGGTGTTTGCTTCTCTTTCAAGTCTTATGACTTTTATCTATGGGATATGTTTTGTCTGCAGGTTTCATGAAATAACATATTGGAGACTCATACAGATTTCAGATCACTAACCAAAACACATAATTCATCACTAAGAACAAACTTAGCCTATCTTCTTAATGTACAGCTTACTTAAAACAAGAACAACCATGGTATACATTAACTCCAAAGGGTTAGTGCAGATCTAGAGCAGGGTGGCTGTACACAATTTATTAACAGTAGGTTGCTGGTTCCCAAATGGTGTGTTACTGATTGTAAAACAATTTGACTGCAATCATGCTGCTGCGGTACTTAGAGCAACACACATTAAATAGATGATGGAATTTTCCAGTATGGTTAAACAGTACAAATGTAAACATTGAAAAGGCCCCAGTCTGATACAAGCAAACATCACACCAATTCTCCATAGGGAACTTTGATGTGCAAGGAAAACCTAAGGGCCACAATGTACCATTCAAGCTTGGTTTCTGGAGTGTATAATCCAAAGGAAAGGCACAGTGCCCTGTGAAATTCTGTTTCCACTCTGAGAGTACATAGTGTGATGCTTTAGAGAGATCTTTTAAATCAAGGAAGCTGCAAGCTGCTTTCAAATGAAAATCATTGCCCATTTTTCCATTTATTTAAGTTTTTGTTCTCTAGAAGCCTGGGTTACTATACTTGGGTTCTGGTTATGTAACTCAGAAGCTTGCCTCCAACCAGAGCTGCTTTCTCCCCACATGGCTTCTACTGAATCATAATAGCAACCAGTCTGTCCTTAGAGCAGTGGTAGCTGTGTATCAAGGAGAACTTGAGAGCTGAGGGCAAGAAGACTGGATGCTGAAGTAGGAGGCTACTCCTCGCCGCCACGTCTGCACATTTTAGGTACTTGCAGGTGGTGTTGTTTTTTGTTGTGTTTTGTTTTATAAGAATGAATCTTCTGCCATATAAGTTTGGAACTTGGTGTTCTAAATAAAACAGCAGATTGGCCCAAAATATCCATATGACCCCCATTTGTACAAGGCCCCTATAGAGCAGCTACATCATCACGTCACTTATTCATCGATATAGCTCTGCAATTTCAGTTTCACATTGGTAGCACTTTGGTCTTTTTAAATATATGGCTTTTACAATGTCTTATAGAGTAGAACCACATTTTCATATGTGGTAAACATAGTGAAAAGCATTTTAATATAGTACTTTGCACTTTATACTAATATCTTCTTTCAAAATTACCCTGGAGCAGAATAGAATAAAAAATTCAGGAAATAGCTTACAATTTTCAGATCCCTTAGAATCATGAAATAGGAGGAGATAAAAGACAGCTGTAAAAGTACAGGGAATCCACAGGAATTATTCGATTACAAAGCAAGTGATCCATGAGTAGTTTCCTAAGTTCTAATTTTTCTGTGAAAATTAGAAATCACATTATGTGATCTGAGGCAATAGCTAAGTTCTGTTTTTAAAAAGAAGAAGCTGAAGGAAAAGCAGACAACTACTTCAACTGGACAGGCTATAAAGTTCTACATTTTAATCAAGAGGCTTCAATTTTAGATTACTCCCTGTAACACGAGGCCCATTCTGGTTCTTTCTTTTCTCACTGAACTAACTCTGTCTCCCTGATTTGCTCTGGTATGCATAGATACCCCTCCCCAACCTGTTCAAAACACTACCTTCTCCGAGAGGGTCATATTTAGAAGTGAGCCTCGTCCTGTAGACGAGCGTGATACATCCCTGAAAGGCAACTTGGGATGCTGGCGAGAGACTGAAGCTATGCTTCTTCAGTCTTCTGCTATGAGAAGGACTCCCATCGGTCCTGGTAATGAACAGTCCTGCAGAGATGGTCTGTGCAGACTTAAGCTCCCAATTTGATTGCCCCATGCCCAAGGCTCTGTCCATGGTAAGGCACAGCCAAGGCCTCAACTGCCCTCACCTGGAGGCTATTCTCATTGCGCTTTTCTGTAGAGACCAAAATTGTATTAGAACTTTTGGTAGTCACCAGAATTTTCTTTTGCATCCAATTCCAAGGCACTAATCAAATGCCCTAGACATTCTGAATGTTTTCTGTCTTTGGGAGAGGCTGCGCATATTTCTTGTCTTCTTTCCAAATGCATAATTGTACTAGTTCTGCTGTATGGCTTCCTTTGGAACTCATAAGGCTTGTAAAACAGAGATTTCTGTCCTACCAAATCCCCATCCATGGAGTTGGAGTGTCTGTAATGATTTCTACCTGTCACAAAGGGAAGGACATTCACCATGGGGCAAAGGGTAAGACATAGCCTTCCACGAATTCTGTTGCTTTCATACTTTCTTTTCTTTCTCTACTCTTCCTAAACTCAGGGTCTGATGATTTGGTGTTCGGGGAGGAAATGAATAGACAATGTACGTATGTGATTATAACCATTCTTATGCTTTCTTAGACTCCTTGTCTTACCCTTAATTCTATTCCTTTGCACATTTGTCTAGATTCCCCTAGAGACACAGAGTGTCCTTCTATAAGGAAATATTAAGGGCCTGGCTGACACAGTTGTGGGTTTCGGGGAAGTACAAAGTCTCGTGGAGAAGAGGAGTGCTGTAGGGACGTAAGGACATGTTGCTGAGTGAGTCTGGAGGAAGCCTGCTGCAAAACCAAAAGGAGCTGATGTTTCAGGAGCCAAAAAGCAGGCTGCTGAAGAATCTCCTCCTGCCCCAGGAGAGCCTCAATGATAAGCCAGCCCATCCCCATTATTGGCTGCAACCCACTTCACCCAGCTTTACCAGCCTAAAGAAAATCTCATTAAAAACAAAAACTTAATGGAAAGATGCAGAATATTCCACCAAATTACCATGCACTACAGCCCAGATAAACAAATACTTAAAATTAGCCATCACATTTTTGAACTGAGAACAAACAATGATTTCAAGTTTCAATTCTAATAACTGTCTCCTGGGACTAATAATAATTCTGTACCTAAAAGAAGAATAAAGTCAAAGTCATGATCAGAGAAAAGGGAAGGAAGAATAGCCTCATTAATGCTCATTGAGTACATAGTTACTGCCTACTGTATGCCAAGCCTTGTTCTAGGCACTATTTTAAATGATTCTTCTGCCTCATCAGTAGATGTGAAAAAAAAATTTTCTTCTTAAATTGTGTTGCCCTCAAATACAGAATTAACCCAAAGACACATTTTAACATAGCATTTATTATCTCACTTAATAGATTTATAGAATGAATCCATCCACATTCTAGGTGTGGAGACCTTTATACATCCAGTATTTGTTTAACTTCATTCCAAATTGGAATTTCCAGCTACATAGTATTTTTAGCAATCTGAAACTCTACCCTAAAGTAATTGGAAGAATTCAGAAGATTGCAAACTCTCTGAACTTCAGTGATTTAACTGGATAAGTAAATCCCAGGTCATCATCCTGGCTCCTTGTTTGCTTTAGCTGCCACGACCATTTGCAGTCCATGCTAATTTCCCCAAGGAAACATTGCACATCTTTAGCCTCAACTGCCTGAACAGAAAATAGTCCCAAAATATCTGGAGAGTCATAGCAGAGATCCCTCTTGTTCACTTTCTAAGTAACTTCCTGAAATTGCATCTTTCCAGGAGAGAAAATGTTCTCCATCCAGGACAGATTTTGCTTATAGGTCTCTGAAGGACATCTCACACTTTGGAAAAGTTTTAGCCCTTTCTTCCATCAATAAAAAGACATTGTCTTTTCAGGGCTGTTGGAAGAACGTAATTGTTTTCTATTTCCTGGAAAGCCACTCAGACAGGATTAAGTAGCACAATCCAATGGCTGTAACAGAGAGAGATGTGAGAATCCCAGACAATGGATAAACTGGCTTATTGCTTGGAGACACTGTGTCTATCTCAGGTGATAGAAAATGCTTGCCTATTCTCAAACAAGAGCTAAAGAAACCTGACCATCCCCTAAATCAAGGAAGCTTTAGGGCACTTTCTGTTAGGCAGGTGTGCCAAGACAATGCTTGACTAGAATTCCTCAAAATCTTTCAGTGACAAGGCTTAAATCCATTCACAAAATTCAAATGACTGTATATTAATGGTTTGAATAGATTACCAATTTTCAAACATTTCCATTCATTACTTGTCAAGCCTTACTAATTCTGCCATTAAATATAAATCTTATACTATCCAGATTGTGCTTCTGAGAAATGGGACATTTTCAATGTTCATTATTGACTTATTGTGCTACTAAGTTTTCTTTGCCATAGTGACTCAACCAAAGTAATTTAACAGAAGAGAGTTTGTTTGTGTTCAAAGTTTGAAGTAGAAAGTCCACCCTGGTGGCAAAGGCATGGCAGCAGGTGTAGCTTACAACCAAAACCATTGGGACACAGACAGCTCATCACTTGCAGCAACATACCTTAAAGCAAGATAGCTGGTCAGGCAGAAATAGAGGTGGGCAGGGGTCCTCAGCAGCTCAGCCCCAGTGGCCCACATCCCAACGGTTCCACAAACTTTCCAAAACAGTGCCACCAGCTAGGAAGCAAGCCTTTGACTGCTAGAGCTGGAGCTGGACAACACTCCAGATCCCAGACATTCCAGCCACCTATTTTAATGGTTATCTAGTAAATGCTTTGGGATTATCCACCAAACTATTCTAAAAATCCCCCAGACTTTGCTGCCATGTAGATGACTGTCATTCGTTGACTTTGTTTGTTTGTTTGTTTGTTTGTTTGTTTGTTTGTTTGTTTTTGGTTTTGTTTTTTGAGACAGGGTTTCTCTGTGTAGCTTTGCACCTTTCCTGGATCTCGCTCTGTAGCCCAGGCTGGCCTCAAAATCCCAGAGATCTGCCTGCCTCTGCCTCCCGAGTGCTGGGATTACAGGCGTGCACCACCACCGCCCGGCCATTCATTGACATTTTAACTCCTTAACTTTTTTTTCTTCCTTCACAGCTCAAAGTCAAGAGGTTTCATTCAAGTTCTTGGAGATCCAGGCAGTCAGACTATGAACCACAATGGTTAGACACCTTCTCAAGAAGGAAATCTGCAGCTGCCTCCTTAAATGTGTGGCTTTGTCATGTTCTGTCATCTACGAGAATGGAGAAGCACCAAGTAGGCACCAAGTGCCTGGTACTCAATTCATGGAATGTGTTGACACTACGTTTCTTTTAAAGTGGCTTTCTTGAAGTAAATTTATATCTAACAACATTACAAAAGAATTTCTCAATTCTTTTAAAAGAATTTGACTTTAGTAGTTATGTGAGTCATTTACATAACTGAATCTAACAAAAATCCTGACTTCTTTCTCCAAAAAGCAAAGAACATTTCCATGGGTAATGTTTCTCTCTTCAGGGGTATCTTTACATGAATAAAATTCACTTGTTTAGAAAATTAGCTATTAATGCAAAGCATAAAGTGAGTTGTTAAGCCTTTTAAGAATACTGCATAACATTTAGAAACATTTAAATAACAAATTTCTAAAATGTATTCAATTGATGCTCTCAATATTGACCTGATGGCTAGAATAACTCACATTGAACTACCTCAGTGTGAGTGTTTATTAAGGAGCTTGGATGGATGGATAGATAGATAGATAGATAGATAGATAGATAGATAGATGACTGACAGATAATAGATAGATGATTGACAGATGATAGATAGATAGATAGATAGATAGATAGATAGATAGATAGATGGAGAGAGAGGGAGAGATGATATATAACTGACAGGTAGTAGATAGATGATAGATAGATAGATAGATAGATAGATAGATAGATAGATGATAGATGATTGACAGATAATAAATAGATGGCTAGATAGATAGATGACTGACAGATAATACATAGACGATAGAATAGATGATAGATAAATAGAGAGATAGATAGGTAGATAGATAGATGGAGAGAGATATGATAGATAACTGACAGATAATAGATGATAGATGATTGATAGATAGATAGATAGATAGATAGATAGATAGATAGATAGATAGATGGACGGATGGACGGACGGACGGATAGATGGATGGATGGATAGATAGATATATAGGTAGATAGATACGTAGATAGATAGGTAGATAGATAGATAGATAGATAGATAAATGCATGTGTCTGTGTGTTCCTGTGTGCCCCTTCTGTTCTCATGTCCTAAATAAAGCTATGCCTCTGCCCTCGGTAATTCAGCTTTCTAGAGTAGAAGAAATGGGAAGATAAGCAATCACAGGAATAACCCTGATTTGATATACAAAAATGGAGATCTAATGAAGTGCTACTACTGCTAAAATGAAGAGCTGGCAAGTTTTTAAGGAGAAACAAAATTTGAAAAAGTTCCATGTATTAAAAGATAGTCAACTGCACCCTGACAAGACAGTGTCTAGCATTTAACAGAAGCTTAATCACGATACATAAATTAATGAACTAACTAATGCATAGGATTTTGATGGCAGAAATATAGGGATGAGACCTCCTAGGTAAGGAGAACAACACTAGCAAGGACTAGGAGTCAGGAATGACAACCTATGTCAAACCTATAGAAGATAGCTGAAACGGTGCTGCAGCAAATGTACAGGGCAGCACACACAAATCCATAAAGGTTTGTTTGTGGGGGCAGTATGCTACAGTGATCTTAGCAATTACCTGAGTGACTTTTATTCAATCTCAGGAGTCATAAATACAAGGATATGAAAACAGAAAGGCTGAATGGCATTTCTAGATTTGGTAATGTTTTATATCAAAATGGCAATTCATGTCAGTAAATATGATGGAGTAGAAACTGAGTATTCGAAGATTACAGTGTGTCATAAGTTATCTGTGTTTCCCAGACAAGGAGTCTCATTGTTCCCCTAAAATACTCGTTCATATGTTGAAACACATGTCACAAATCTTCAGTGCAGGAGTTAATATTTTATAATTGATCAAATAGTTTGGGAGACAGATTCCAAATATGTGGCTTAATAGAAACAATTTAAAGACTTGTGCTCCATTTAAAGCACTTGGCTGAACTCACGGGATTTCACAGGTAGATAAGAAAACAAGAGGCAATGTAGGTTAATGCTTGGTTATCTCCTGGTTAACTTACATAGCTTAGCAATCAAAGAAAATGAAAGAGGAAGTTTTGATTTAAAAAAAAAAAAGCTGCTTTGTAAAATCCATAAAATGCCTGCATTTCTTTGAAAGGATATATTAACATGGAAATGTACAACTTTTAAACAGAAGTTTGCACTTGCCTTCATTTGCCATTGACAGCCAAGAAACAAAATTTTAAGTTATTCTTATTCAATAATGCTAGTAAAATGAACCCAAAATAGGAGGTCTTTATCAACACATGAATGAAAATCCAGGGCCTCTCTTTTCCTTTGTTCCTTCCTTCTTCCCTTCCATTCCTGTCTTTCTCTCTCTCCCCCTTCTTCTCTCCTCTCTTCCCCTTGTCCTCTTTCTACCTTCTTTCTCCTGTCTCTCTGCTCTCCTCGCTCTCTCTTTCCTCTCCTCCCCCCTCCCCTCCTCTTCTCTTCTCTTCTCTTCTCTCTCTCTCACTTTCTTCTTCTTTTCTCTCTCTCTCTCTCTTTCTCTCTCTCTCTCTCTCTCTCTCTCTCTCTCTCTCTCTCTCTCTCTCTCTCTCTCTCCTCTTCTTCTCTCTCTCTCATCTCTCTACCCTTCTCTCCTTCCCTTTCAAGTGGGCCTTGAATTCTTGGTCCTCCTACCTAAGCCTCCTGAGTACTGGGGTTATGGGCAAGTGCCAGCATGCCTGCCTTTTATAATTTCTTAGGGAACTCTAGTAGATGAAAATAACACATTGAGAGATCCTTGTCTCAGTTCTGACTGGTGTCGGATTCATGAGACAGAAGATAAACCCAGAACGTCACTGCTGTCTGAAAGGGCTCATCTATGTTAGACTAAATTTAAGACAAAGAATAAAGTTCCAATAATTTTCTCAATATTGTGAGAATACAAATCAGTCTGAACATATTCATTAACAGCAGCAACAGCACAAAATGACATTATCACAAATCACAGTGCTCCATGAATTTCTGGGAAGCTACTGGAAATGGGAGCTGTACTTCCAACTACAGGAGGGTAAGGCATCAAAATCTGAGTGGTGGCGAAGGACGACAGAAGAAAACCCTGGTGACTCGATGGTGGAAGGGTCCTGCCCATGTCCCTTGGCATTCTAAGTACTGAAGATTTATGTTAAGCTTCCTCACTGATGGTTAGAGAACTGGGGCTGCTTTTTCTCCAGTCACAGGCTCATTTCTTAGCTTCACCAGGGGAAGTAAGCAAGCCCAAAGCTTGAGTTAGCTTTACTTCTTACCCAGCTGAAACTGTCACTTGAGGCATCCTGACACACTCTCTTGTGGTCTACACCTCATATACTTTCCAGTACCGCTGAGTTGACTTTAGAAGCTTCAGCTAAGGTCAAAGAGCTTGCCAAGGAGTACTATTTATTCTCAGCATAAGATTTCTATGTCTAATGGGAGACAAGGCACCTATTTGATGGATCTCTGTGGCTTCCTGCATATCTTCCCATAGGCAGATTATATCTGTCTAATTCTCTGTCCCCTGCCCCAAGGTACCCCAGCACAGCTTGCTCTAGCTATCACTGCATAGCACACTATCTAACAACCATCCAAAGTGACCCACTTATTCATGGTGACTTTCTCCTTCAATAAGCAATCAGTCATCTAGTACCCCAACTAGAGGCTGATTGTTTGCGTCATTTTTTGAAGTTCTCAATCTACACATTTTATCAAATCTATATTTAAGTATGTGCAATCATCTATATATCCAGTTTCATAGTTTTATGTATATAGTGTTATATCACAGAAGCCCTTAAAAATGGAAACTACTCATTTTTCTAACGTACATACTGTGCTGGCTATGTGTTAGTTTGTTAGTCTGCTTAACTTGATATAAGCCAGAGTCATTTGGAAAGACAGAGCCTCATTTGAGACAATGACCATACCAGATTGGATTGTGAGATATTTCTTTAATGGATGATCAATGTGGGAAGGCCCAGCTTACTATGAATGGTACCACCCCCTGGGCAAGTAGACCTGAGTTGTATAAGAAAGTAGTATGAGCAAGTCAATGGGAGCAAGCCAATTAGCAGTGATCCTCCATGACCTCTGCTTCAGTTCCTGCCTCCATATTTCTTCTCTGACTGGGTACCTGCTCTGACTTCAGTGACAGACTGTGGTGACTATTTTTTTTTTTGGGGGGGGGGTTCGAGACAGGGTTTCTCTGTAGCTTTGGAGCCTGTCCTGGACTAGCTCTGTAGACCAGGCTGGCCTCAAACTCATGAGATCCACCTGCCTCTGCCTCCCGAGTGCTGGGATTACAGGCATGCGCCACCACCGTCTGGCTGGTGATATTTTATTTGTATGTTAATAAATAAAGTTTGCCTGGAGATCAGAGAACATAGATAGCCATCCATAAACAAAAGTCAGGCAGTGGTAGTACATACCCTTAATCCGATCACATGGCAGGCAGAGTCTCTGTGCATTCAAGGACACAGCCAAGCACAGTGACACATGCCTGTAATCCCAGTACCAACTATAGATACCTGGAGGGCTGTATGGACAGGCAGTGACGAGGAAGTGAGGTGGCTGGGCTACGAGCTAATGTGAAGACAGAACAGCAAGGCAATAAAGGTGCAGGTTAGACAGGAAGAAGCTGGTTCTCTTGGGAAGCTACAGTGGCCTGGTGACCTAAGGTTAGTTGATGACTCCCACTATTTCTCTGATCTCTACAGTTTCCACCCCTGTATTTGGCTCTGTGTTTCTTATTTAATAAGACTGTTTAGAAATTTGTCTACAACAGACTGTGATGTGGAAGTGTAAGCTGAACTAAGTCCTTTCTTCTCTAACTTACTTTTGACCATAGTGTTTTATCATAGCTATCGAAACCCTGACTAAGACATAAGATCACGGATGAATGGAAACATTCGGGAAATGATGAAATCATAAACTTTGACTATTTAAGCAGCAAGTTGACAAATTGGAAAAAAGACAATAATGGTGAACAAAACAGATAGATCTGAGAAGACTGTCCTGAAGAGTTCCACTTACGTGAAGGTTTAGATCACCCGAATCCATAGAAGCAGAAATCCCAACAGTGGCTGCCTTCAGTGAGAGTGGGAGAGCATAGGGGAGACCACAAAGGAGTTCAAGGTAACTGTCTGGAATGTAGGGAACATTTTATACATTGACTGTAGTAGAGATTACATACATAAATATCCTTTTTGAAACCTTTTAGCCTGTAAATTTGAAAAGAATACATTTTATTGTATATAAGTTATGCCATGATAATGCTGAAATATTTTTTTTAAAAATGCTTGCCAAAAATAAAGCAATTATTATATATGGATGCCTTTGAATTAGGTTAGCACTAGATGACCTTTCTCACTATTTACTACTATTAGTGCATAACAAAGTACTATGATCTTAATGGCTTAAAGCAAAAACATGCATATTATCCCACAGTTCCTTTGGGTTGGAGTATGGGCACAGCTTAGCTGGTTCCTCTGTTCAGGATCTCACAAGGCTGAAATGAAGGTTTTGGTCAGACTGTGTTTTCATTTGAAGGATTAACTGGAAATGTTGACTGAGCTTTCCAAGATTCATTCAATCCTATCTACAACACTCAGGTCCCAATTTCTCACTGGCCATGTGCTCCAGGCCCTACAGACTGCCTACATGCTGCTACCTCCTCTCCATGGGGAGTTTGCAAAAGAGTGAACTGTACTCTCTCTGTACACAAAGCTAGCAGTGTGTATAAAGAACTCAACTGAGAAGAGCAGAATTCCACATTCAATCAGTAACAGCAAAGCAGGGGTCCCACCTATACTCCAAGGACTATTATACACAGGTATAACTTGTAGGGATTCTCTATAAGTATATCTGTCACAATATACCTGTGGTTATTTTTTTCCAATCAAAATGTGTTTTAGAACTTAAGGGTTTTGTAGTAAATGACGCAATTTTCACAATATGATTTGAAAAAGTAAAATTCCTGCATTATATAAAATGGTCTATATGCTGTTGATTTGGCCGCTTCTGTCTCCAAGTGATGAATGCCCTCTCGTGCTTAATTGATCTAATTCCTTCTCCAGGCTGACAATATTTTCACTGCCAATTTTCAATTAAACTGTTTCTCCCAGGCCTCCCTGCCCTCTGGGTGCTTAGCTCTGAGGAGTCATCTGGAAGCCCTCATCCAAGTCATGATGCTGGTCCTTCTGTGAGGCAGCACACACAGACAAACCAGAGCGGGCTGCTTAATATACTGGCCCAGCCAGAATTTCTAGTTCAAAACTGTAAAGTTGGTCACCCAGCTCACTCTTGGATTATCCTCTATGGTGAGGAAACAATCTTGAGAAAGATTCTGTTTCAGGTGTCAAAACTCCAACAGTTCATAAATCCTGCTAGCACAGAATGGGAAGAAGCAGAGATCGAAACCACCATTTCTGTTAAAGTGTTACTTAAATTTGCCATTGAGGAATTTCAAAACTCGAAAAGGAAGAGTTAAATTAAAATACCCAAAGCTCATTCCTACGTCATATTCCATCCAATGGAGAGACAGTACTAAGATGTAGTTTCCTTTTGTGAGTATTTTCTCTGTCATCAACAGTACCTTGTTCAACAGAGAACACAATATTCCATCATGCACTCTTGGGTCAACTACAGCAAAACATTAGCTAAGGAAAAGCTTTTTTCTATCTAGATACATAAAGACTTAAATTTAGATGAGCTATATATTGTCCTAACTACAGACTTCGGCTGCCATTGACATAATGAATTAATCACATCTTGCATTCCTTAATCATATTTTAAATGAACTCATTTTGATCATTTTCATTATAATGCAGATTTCTATAGATGCTCCTTCTCTATGAAAGAAGTTGCCATGAAACGCTACTTCAAGGATCTCAGTCTAGTGACAGGCCCTTACGGCTTAGTTCTGGACTGAGCCATGAGAAGTAAAGGCACAAAGTGCAATGCTGTGGTGATTCAAGCCCAATCTGATGATTCTGAAATGTTACGTATCTGAGATCATCTCTTAACATGCCCCTTTTTTCCTTTGGCTATTAGTTTCTCAATATTTATTAACTTCCCGGATGGCTGCTACTACTCAATATTTGCTGAATATCTAACCTTAAATCTTAGAGCTCAACAAGAACTTCAGTGAAATGCAAGCTTTTACACAGTCAGAATGCTCTACAATAATTCCATTTTAGATATTGAGAAACTGAGACGTGGAAGTTAAGACCTTGGTGAAAAGTCACACAAGTAATAGAATCAGGACCCAAACATCATTCATGTTGTCTTACTCTTGGCCTCTACAGCCTATTTTATCACCATGTCTGTTTAGAGATTCACTTTAATAATCAAGAGTATATCCATCACAAAAAATTCTGTGAATCTCTAATCCCTGAGTGCTGGTAACTTTTTATGCTCCATGCATAATCACCACATCATTTCCCATATGCTTTACAAGACTGCCATGAGCATGGCAACTTGTTAAACAATGTACCAGATTAAAGAAAGTGTAACTTCAACAGCTGTCCACGAAATACGACTTTGTCCTTACATGTTAATGGAATATATTATCTCTATCTTGATATCAACATTATTGTCAAAATCTTTTAAAATTATACTTTTTAAATGGACCAATGGGTGATACATAGTAGCAGTACAATGTCTGAGGCTGTATTTTCTTTGCTGAAATTGCTGTGACAAAATTTCACTGTCTGGGTGGTTTAAGAAGTTGAAATGTATTTTCTCAAAACTCGAGAGGGCAGAAATGCACGCTCAAGGCGCCAGTGATTCCCTCTCTCCTGAGGCCAGCACACTCAGTGGCAGTGAATGATCATCTTTATTTTCTATCTTCATGTGACCTTCTATCTCTGCTTCTATATTCTACTCTCCTTATAAACACCAGTCCTTATGGACCAAGGACCACACAAGTTACCTAATCACCTCCCTAATGGTCCTATCTCCAAAAACAGTCACATTCTGGGGTACTAGGAACTAGGAACTTAACATGTAAATGGTGAGCACACAACTCAGCCTGCAGTAGAGACACACCCCCATGTTTATCCTTCAAGTAATAAAAGACCACTGATTTGACACCAAGTAATCCATTTCATTTCTTGGGGTGACTTCTTAAACATAATAGTCAATAAGTATTAGTGGACAATTAAGAAGTGAAAATTCTCACAGAGACGAAACACCCCTTACCTGACAGAAGAAAAGAAATCAAATATTAGTTAACAGTTGACAATAGGCAAAAGAAAGGGTATTTTAAAAATGAAAATTACTCAGCTAAATTTAAATACTATAATGTCCAATTCACTTACAGAGTGAACAAGCTTCTATGAAGGCCATCATGTTTTTTCCATTGACGTCATTACAGAGTAGAGACCATCTCTTCAGCCTTAGGATCAACTTCATTAAATTTTATCTTCTGAAAGATTCCAGGATGAGTCATCACTTAAACTGTTGCTTCTGGATCAGCTCCAACTACCAATCTTTCAGATAAGCAAGTGATAAGTAGCTGTGACCCCCACACTCAGGACAACAGGGCTATTGATATATTTATTTTTGCAATTAATGTGTAATACAATAGTCCTCTTCCTGAAATTTGTGCTTGCAGCTCCACAAACCTATTTATTTGTTCATTCATTTTTCTCACTTTTAGTAGAATTTGGCAAAGAACTTGTATTAATCCAAGATTATGGCACTTGATAGAACAAGGTGATGAGGAAGAAGACAGTATAGTGAATATCATTGAATTCCTAAATCCCATGTTGTTGCTGATTTTTTTTCTATGTGGGCCTCTTTGAGGAATCTTTGAATGTTACATAACTTTCATTTCCCCCAAACTATACACAGTTTCACACTGTGTCTCAAAGGATTTTTAAATGTCTCCAAAGTCTGTGAACTTCAGTTTAAAACTGTTTGTTAAAGAGAAACAGAGGCAGAGACAGAAGCATAGGTAACATCAGCTTCAGTTTAGATTAGAAACATTAGAGATTCAGAAAGAGCCCTGTTCCTGATTATATTAAACCACTACACATAATGAGTAAGCAGACCATAAATAATATCTAAATGCATAGAAAGTATTTATCTTAGTCTTTACTTCTACATACGACACTTTTCTAAAGAAAAGGAAAGAGCTGAAAATAAGAGTGAAATTCACAATCATCCAAACCAGACTACGTAAGAGAAAGATACTAGCATAACCACAAAGGTAACTTACGAAGACTAGGATTACTATGTTAAAAATCTAATGTTAAAGGTGAGCAGCATGTAAAATCAAATGGATAACTTCAACAGTGAGATTAAAAGCACAAAAGGAATCTACTAGAAGTATAAGCAACATAGAAAACAGCAAAGTTGAAGCATGTCTTCAATAAGCTAGTACGTTGACTCAACACAGCCAAGGGAACAATATGTAAACTAGGTCTAGAGGAAAAACTTAGACTAAAGATGAGAGGGAAAACAAATGGCAGAGAGGGTGGGTGAGCAAAGGACATTCAGACTCAGAAGTATTGTGCTTGCTACCAAGCCTGAAGGCCTGCCTTCTTCTGCATTTCAATTAAATATATGTTTTAACTAGAGCCTTTCTCTTTGATTCATGATCTATATTGAATTGCATGCCTTGAAAATATTTATTTATTCTTAGGCGTATGTGTGCATACATATGTGTGTCCATACATAGATTTCATGGTGGGCATGTGGACATCAGAGAACAACTTGCCAGAGTTGGTTCTTTCCTTCCAGAATGTGGGTCCTGAGGAATCAAACTCAGGCAGTCAGACTCAGCAGCCAGTGCCTTTACCTGCTCAGCCCTCTCATTGGCCCACTTTGATTAGGAAAACCTTTGGATATTTTAAACTTTATGAGCCTAGTATACAGTTTAATTCAAGTAGCTCTAAGAACATATGTTTATGGGTTTCCTGTTTTAAGTGTAATAATACAGTTTCATGGCATGGAATGTAGTCTATCTTGTTGAATTGTCCTTGTGCACTTGAGAAGAATGAACATTCTCCTGCTATTGGATGAGTGTTCTAGAAATAAGTATCGACACAAGTTAGTAGTGATATTTAAGTCATCTATAGTCCTCCTTATTTTCTATCTCATTTCTCAATTATTGAGAAGGTTGCTGTAGTGGTTAGTTATAATTGTCAACTGGACACAATCCAGAATCACCCCAGAGATGGGTCTCCGGTCCGAGCTGGACAAAATTATCTTGATTACATTAATTGATATAGGAACCATCTCAACCTCAGGTGAGATTATGCCCTGGCCAGAGGATCCTGGAATATATATACATATACATATTCATTCCTCTCTTTGGACTGCAAGCATAATGTGACCAGCTGCTTCAAACCCCTGATGCCTTGACATCTTTAGAATATCTAATGGCTCCCAGCATTTACCAATATCAAGAACAGTATCAGTTTTCAAACCTTTTGTATCATTGCTACAGCATTTTTTTCTAGTGTGATATGCTTTTCCTGTCTATTCATAGAAATCCAGCCTTTAGAAAAATTGAGATTATAATATAACTACACCATTTCCCTCATTCCTATCCTCTCTTCAAACGCCCCCATGTACTCACCCAGTTCATTCAAAAGCTTATTTTTTTCTGTGTGTGTATGTGTGTGTGTGTGTGTGTGTGTGTGTGTGTGTGTGTATGTGTGTATTCCTAAATACATAAATATAACCTGCTCAGTCCATATAATGGCAGACAATTTTGACATTGGATAAGCAATTGGTATGCTCTTCCCTGAGGAAGACTATTCCCCTGACCCCAACTCTCAGCATTCCTTAGCTGCCTGTGGTTCTTAGTCTTTATAAAGATTTGCTTGATTTTTAGGAAACAAGATGTAAACTTTTCTTTCCTCCAAAATGCCACATCATTTATATGAACCTTTCTCATGAATTCCATTGCATTTTAAGATATTTAAACATTAAATTCTTTTCTCTTAAATAACATTATATGAAAAATGAGATGGAGGTTATGTGACTCATTTTTATTTTTTATATTCCTTACTAACCAAGAAAAGTGTCTGGCTCATAGCTATAAACATAACTAATTTTGGATGAATAAATCAATGAAATATCAATGTGTAGATGTGTGAATGCTGACTAAATTGTCATGGAAGAAGTAGTAAAGTTTCAACTCAAATTTTATTTTAAAAAAATAACTTGTTTCATATATTCATTGCCACACTGTTCATAATGGATAAGTTATTGGCTCACCCATCAACTTCCACATACACAAAATAAAAATATTGCAAAAACACCTCCTTTATATAAGAGACATTATACAGTACATAGGAACACTGGAAAACTTAGTTCTGATCATTGCAATCTCAGTAAAAAGAAAAAATACTCACTGAACCCACACAAATTATGACATCATATGGCACACACCATCAATGATACCCATAAACCTACATTCTCATCCTTCAAATGATATTCTTCTTAGGGCTGGACAGGCAGCTCATTAGCTAAGAGCACTGAGTGCTCTTCCAGAGGACCCCAGGTTCTCATCCCATCACCCACTTGACTTCTCACAGACATCTGTAACTCCAGTTTCAGTGGATCTGACTCCCCCTTCTGGTCTCTTCATGTACCAAGTACACTAGTGGTACACAGACCAAAAAAAATTTAAAAAGTCTATACTCGTAAAATTTAAAAAATTAAACATCACAGTAAATGTTGTAAACCTAAACAAATCAAGTTTGCATTCGTTTTTTCATTTAAAAGTAAATCTTTCACATCACTATTTTCCTGCTGTGAGATATCCTACATACTTACAGAAAATTACCAGAAACTTTTTCACTTAAATAGACAGATCTTGCCTAAAGTCATTCAAAGAAATTTTGAGTTATTCTAGCTGCATCTGCCACTATATTCTTGGAACATATTGATGAGTCTGGCCAAATTGACCCTCTTCAGATGGTGGCTAACATGAAGAAGTTAGGACAGGAAGAATATGATAAAATATATTATACGAAATGTTCAAAGAATAAAAATAAATATATAACTAAGTCAGTTACTATGAAAATATAAATTTTTTAAAAAGGAAAAGAATCTAGTACAGTCATCTATCTCAGAATTATTAAGTTTGGCTTTTAAAATATTCAGCTAACAGATCAATGCCTGCATCTTTCATTTTCCCTTACACAAAACATAAAAATAGAATTTAGAAAGCACACTCGCCATAGTGGTTATTGTTACATATTCTAAAAAGAGCAAAATTCTTATTCAAAAATTGTTACATGACATTACTTCAGTATCCCTTTTTCCATAACTCTGGACACCTATTCCTATCCTGAGATTACAATCCTTTGCCTATGTAGCCCAGACTTTTTTGTTTATTAAAAAATTTTAATTAAAATGTATCACTTACCTTCTTCACTTTCCTCACTCAAATACCTCCCAGATGGCTGCTGTCCCTAGCTCCTCCTTTGCCTCCCCTTTACTCCCTCTCAAACTGATAGCTTCTTTTTCTTTATGGTAACATATATAGTTACAGATATGCATAAATGTCTAAACACAGCCCTCTAAGTCCTTTCAGTGTGGCTTAGGTGTATGTGACCTCAGGGCTGACTATTATCTCTCTCTCTCTTAACTGTCATTTGTTGCTTGTAGTTCTCTAGCTAGGTAGGACGCCATGACATGGCCGCCTTCCATGTTAATATGTCTATTGATACTGTCATTGTTTGGGTCTTGTGTAGACAGTCATATTTTTGAGGTATCATGGGTATAGTTTTCCTGTCATTTCTCAGGGATGCAATCTCACAGCAGACTTCCTGATCCTCTGGCTTTTGCAACCTTTCTGCCTCCTCTTCCACAACGTTTCCTGAGCGTTAGGGTCAGTTGTTGTAGATGTGGCTGTTAGGGATGAGTTCCACACCATCTGTTGATACTTGTATAATGAATCACCCATTGTGACTTTCTGTGATGGTCTCCATTTGCTGTAAAGAGAATCTTTTTTGGTAAGGGGTAAAAGCTATACTTATCTGTAGGTATAAGCATATGTTTCAGAATGCATTTAGGAATTATACTGATCTAGTAAAGTGATGGTAGTATGTTTATTCTATGATCCATCATCTACTAGCCCTGGGTAATTGACAGGGTTTCTACTACCAGGCATGATTTCCCTATTGAGTGGGTCTTAAATTCAATTAGAGAATTGTAAGTTATGCCAATACCTGGGTACCACTGTTGAACTTCTTGGGATATCTTGCCATGCTGGTCATGGTTTTGTTCATAAATATAACAGTTGGTTAGAACCATTGATTGCATCCTGACCTTGACAGCTTAATAGTACTTTCTGATACTGTGAAAGTTAGACCACTGAAATGAGGCTTTCAGGATTAATCCAGCTCCTCTTCCAAGTCCTGTGTCCAAAGTATGTGGTGTTTTCAGCAATGGGAACTCATGTTCAACATCTAAGAACCAAGCAAGGGTAACAGCAACAGCCCAAACTATCTGGGGAGTCACTTGGGCTATCCTGACCAACTCCTCTAACAAGGGTTTCCCATGCCTAGGACTGGCTTGTTGTTGTTGTTGTTGTTGAATAGTCTATACCTCTTGTGGGGAACATTGTTATTCCATGTGGCATAACTTCACTGAATAAACACACACACACACACACACACACACACACACACACACACACACAAAAAAAAAAAAAAAAACCACACACTATGCACTGATATTTACTGTATATAATTTTAGAAACATAAAATAATAATAGTATCGCTTTGGACTTAAGCAAGCACCCTTTGTGTTATCTGTCCACCCTCCCTCTGTCTCCTTCTGTACTACCTCCTACCCTCCTCAGTTAGGCTTCCCCTCCCCATTTCCCCCATGCCCGTCTTCACATCACCTGCATCCTGCTATTTCCTCCCCACTTTAGCCTCAGTCTGTGGATCCTTTAACTTTCCTGGCTTCTGTGGTTATTGCAGGTTATATACTCACATCTGAATGTTTAGAGCTAGAAACACACATGAGAGAGAAGATGTTTGTCTTTCTTCAGCCTAGCTCTTTAAATAATAATCTACCTTGTATCTTTCTTCAAACTCACTTCTACTTTAAATCACTGAACTCTATATGCATATCCTCAGAGGGATACAGTGTGTTTTACTGATAAACCTAAAATACCCATGTTCGTAGTAGTTTTTGATTAATTTACATTAAATGCATAATAATCTTTGAAGACTTGATTTTAAATACTGCTGAGTCCTCACTTCAAGAAAAACTAGATTTTTTAAGGGAAGAGTTTTAACGGAAGTCTTCAGTCAATCTTTCTGCCAAGTAAGTAAGCACATGTTAACTTATCTATTTTGTAAGTTGGGAAACAAGATTCTGGTTTCTGTGTCTCTGGCGGACGAGATGAGCAAAGGGCATCTCTTGATGGCCCGAGAGGAGAGGGCGAGACGAGCCGAGAGAGCGAGCAGCCCACATTCTTTCCTGGAAAGTTAAATGTCAGCAGGGTTAGGCCTTGCCAATATAAATACAATCACAATGATGGTATAAAAAGACATGTATTTTCACCTCTATTGACTTTTCACGTTCATGGGATAATTATTGTAACATTTTCTTAAAGGGCAAAAAGCTTTTGATGATGAATACATCTCATTACATGGAATTTTACGTGTAATCCTTACATGAATCTCATTGTAATTCAATGGATGAATTACGTGTTAATGCTAGCATAACAAGCCTTTAACCTATTTGACTTAATTACAGGCATATCATCAGATTTACTGGGAAAAGGTTTCTTCCCTTGGTCTAAAAACTCTTTCCATTTTTTTAACCCTTTGGTTGGACCTTTGAAAAACATGATCAAATCCCAGTACAATCCCTTACTATCTCTTTATTGAACTTCACCCACCAGGGATAGAGAAGGCAGAATCAAAAGGACACCATTTTGTGTTTTTGTAACCCTAGGTCAAGGGTTCCAATATCCTGGGACCTTTATGGGTAGGGAAATATTTGGTGAAATAGAATTTTGTATTTGGGACAGGAAATTTTAAAGTTCTACTTCATTAAAGTTCATTAAAGGATTGCTTTAGAAAAGTCAATCAACAGAAACTCTGTCTCAGAAAACCAAAAAAAAAGAGAGAAAAAAAAAGAAAAGAAAAGTCAATCAACAAGCATGAACCTTCATTTTCTTTTCTGTTAATGGAAGAAATCTGCCTGTACACAGGTTAGATATTCAGAACAGAGACATTCAAACTATACAATTTTATCATGAAAACAATACAAGACAACTGGATGATACTGAAGATGAAGAAGTAGTAACAGTATCAGAACTAGAAACAAACAGGAAGTGAAACGGGGAGAGAGGAAAGGAGGACACAGAGAGGAGCTAGAGAAGCAAAACAAGAGGAAGAGAGGAGAGGGTGAGTGTGGAAGCTATCTCTTTGGAAGAGTGTGACATGGAGCTTTGCACGTGTTGGTGTGAGCAGTCTGCATAAAAAGCTTCTCAAGAGCTCCCTTAAAAGTGCCAATATTACAGACAGATTGTGTTCTCCCCAAAGACTCATGTTGGAGTTCTGATTATTCACAATCAGAATGGACCTAATACAGTTTTATAAATTCATACTGAGTAGATTAAGCCCCTAGACTGGTATGAGTAGTATCCTTATAAAAGAGTAAATGTGAACACACAAACACACACACATACTGCCTTGCTCATATCACATTTGCTAATACCCATAGGCTAAGCAAGTCACAAGTCTAAATCCAATGCTAAGGGACAGGGAAGTACATGCTGTTATAAGATACTGAAACACTGGAGCCAATGATTAGATGAACCATGGCCACTAACCTGAAAATCTTCAACATCAGCTTCAGGTGAGAAAATAGGGGGATAAAAGAAGAGAATCCCCTAAAGAACTTCACAAAGAAGGTAATTTACAGAGGTGGAGTCCAAGGCTTTGGATGACATGATGATGGTGCTGGTGCAGAATTCACTTGTGTTGTGTTGTGATCTCAGTGTGAGTACCTTTGAGTAGTACCACAAGTCTAAGACCATCTCAGATTGGCTTTGGTGTTCTGTGTGATCTACCCATTATTATTGCTCATCCTCATACCATGACCTGAAGACTCTTAGTGTTACAACCATTTACTTTTGTGGTCAGTAGCATTGACATGATCCTTTAACTTTGACACAGGACAGGTTAAAAACTATCAAGATCACTAAGAATCCCAGGGGTGTGATTTGTTTTCCCCTTCATTCAGCCTTCCTTCCATAAGTATTAATTTGTATGGAACTTGAGAGTTTCTGTAAGTATGAAAGTAAATAGAAAAAAATATAAGTCAGACCTCAAGAGCTTTTGAACTTAAGGGGAAAATGATATATATCCAAGAAAGTGTTGCTCGGTACAGATTCCTGTTTAGGATAGAAAGTGCAGACCTAAAAATGAACACTCTTAAGTGGACCATCTTTACATAGGGTCCTTTAAGCTAAGGGCCAAAGAAAATACATTTATATTGAAAGTTACTAAGTACACCCCCCAAGTCATTGCTCTAAGCCATGCCATGGCTGAAACCCATATTGGCATCAATTGCCATTGATGAAGTTAGTCCAGGGTTCCCACTAACATTGATGTCCGTGATCTTCAAAATGTCAAAGACATCCTTCTATGGACAGAAAACGTTCTCGTCCCTCGCACACCTCCTGTTTTCTGTTATAAATCACTGCTGTTTCTCAGACATGAAGTAAATGTTGGAAAGGAGAGTCAAATCAAAATAAACAGCCATATTGCAGAGCACTCGGGATGCTGCAGCAGAGGGATTGCTGGCTGGAAGCTTATGAAGCATGGGGTGCTAACATCCATTAGCCAAGAATCCTCAGGGCAGTTTGCCTCTCTGGCTCTCATTGGCTGAAAACAGACAATAGCACTCAGAGCACAGAAATACATGCATATTTGGAGATATTTATTATTTATTCATATCTGGATCTATAAATTAGAAATTATTTGAAGTTATAAACATTTGCACTTTAAAGTACTTGGATAAATGTGTAATGCAAACTTCAGGAATGAGTTAAACATCCATGAAACTCATCACACAGATACCTAATGAAGAAAAGAATCCTGGAAACAAACCAACCACAATTAATCTGAAACTTGCAGGATACGTTGCAAAGAATAAGCAGTCAGGGAAACAGGTAGGCTAAGTGCAGATCTTCTCTTCTCCCTCAGCTCCTCCAAGTTCTGTCCCCAGTATCATCCTCCACTCTGTCCCCATCTCCAGCGGGCGACACAGCTCTTCCCCTGCAAACTTCTCCCTCACTTACTGCTTTACCCCAGCCTCCAACTCAACCTGCAGGCCATCCCAGCTAGCCAAGCAGGAAGGCTAACTGCAGCTCTTCACCTCTCCCTCCATTCTTCCAAGTCCAGTCCTCCAGGATCCTCCTCAGCTCTGTAGCAGACCACCTGCTTCAGACTCTCCTTGGTCACCCATTCTCAGGGGACTAAGCAGATCTTTGTGAAACACCAGCTTTCCTCTCTCTTGTGGACCCTCTCAGCAACCCACACACACATAACTCATCCCATTTCTTAAATGTCAGTTCCCAATACCTAGAAGCGTATTTTGCATGGAACTCCTAGTGGCCACACCTACCAAGAGAAGAAATATCCCAGAAGAATTTCCTACCAGGCAACACACACAGCTACCATACCCTCCTAAAAGCCAAAGTGGGCAGCAGGAGCCAAACAACAGAATGCCACCCAGCAAAAACAAGGCCAGATATCAGCACCTAAAATTGCAGTCTTCCCAAACCCAGATGCCTAAACGCCAGCATAAAAATCCAATCGATAACAGCCAGGATAATCTGTCTCCACTAGAGTGCAGCAACCCTATCAAAGCAGGCACTGGATAGTCCACCATATTTGAAGCACAAAGACAAGACCTTAAAACAGCTTTTATGAATATGATATGGGTTTTTAAAGAGGAAATTAAAAGTCCTTTAAAAAAAACTATGAAAACACAAACAAACAGTGAATAAAATGAAGAAAACTTTTCAAGACCTGAAAATAGAAATAGACTCAATACAAAAAAAATCCAAACTTGGGGAATCTAGAAATGAAAAATTAAGGAACTTGAACAGGAGCCATAGAGGTAAGCCTCATCAAAAGAAACAAGAGACAGAAGAAAGACTCTTAGGCATTGGAATTATGATAAAAGAAATAAATACTTTTGTCAAAGAAAATGCAAATCTAAAAAAGTCCCAGCACAAAGCATCCAGGAAATCTGGGACACTATAAAAAGACTAAATCTAAGAATAATAGGAATTGAGAAAGGAGAAGAAATGTGGGTCAAAGGCACAGAAAATATTTTCTTTCTTTTTTTTTTCTTTTTTTCCAGAGCTGAGGACCAAACCAGGGCCTTGCTCTTGCTAGGCAAGCGCTCTACCACTGAGCTAAATCCCCAACCCCCAGAAAATATTTTCAACAAAACCATAGAAGAAAATTTCTCCTAATCTAAAGAAGGGGATGCTTATTAAAGTACAAGAATACAGAGCACTAAATAGACTGGACCAAAAAATAAAACACCCTTGGGGGCTGGAGAGATGGCTCAGAGGGTAAGAGCACTGACTGCTCTTCCAGAGGTCCCGAGTTCAATTCCCAGCAACCACTTGGTGGCTCACAACCATCTGTAAGGAGATCTGGCACCCTCTTCTGTATACATAATAAATAAATAAGTCTTAAAAAATTTTTAAATAAATAAATAAATAAAACACCCTTGGTAAATAATAATCAAAACACTAAATGTACAGAACAAAGAAAGAATGTTAAAAGCTGCAAGGGAAAAAGACCGAGTATCTATAAAGACAGACCTATCAGAATAATACATGACTTCTCAATAGAGATTCTAAAAGCCAGAAAGGATTGGACAGATGTTCTATGGACTCTATGAGACCACAGATGCCAGTCCAGACTACTATACCCAGCAAAACTGTTAATCACAACAGGCGAGCAAATAAGGCATTCCATGATAAAACCAAATGTAAGCATTGTCTATTGATAAATGCAGCAAAACAGAAGGTTCCAAAAGGAAAGCTGAAACCCAAAGGGATCAACCATAGCCAAGAAACCACAAGTAACAAATAATCCCAAACCAACAAAACAAAAGAGGACACACACACCACAACAGCAAACAAAAAACAAAAACAAAAACAAATGGAATCAACCCTGCTTATTAATGTCTATCCACATCAGTGGCCTCAAATCCATGATAAAAAGATACAGACTACCAGGGCTCAGAAAACACTTTGGAAGAGGCTACAGAAAGTGTAAGAGCCTGGGGGGATGGAGGACACTAAGAAAACAAGGCCCTCTAAGTCAACATGATTGATACACACATGAACTCACAGAGACTGAGGCAGCATGTACAGAGACTTCACAGGTCTGCACTGGGGCCCTAGAGCCGGAAGGAGAAACACATGCCTCATCCCTACCCCAGGAGCAATCTCCAATTGACAACCACCAGCAAATGGAAATTTAGTTTCCTTCAAGGAAACAAATCACATAAGAGTAACCTGCATGGCCAGCAACAGAAAAGGAACTCACTAAAACTGTGGTGGATTCCTTGTCTCACAAAATTGTGACAGGGCTTTTCCTTTTTTGTTATTGCAAATTTTATCTTATTAATTTTTATTTTATTTCATTTATATTTTTTCTTCTCTCTTTTTACTCTACAAGTCCTTGTGTATATTATAGCTTCCAGTTTAGTGTTTTTATGGGATTCCTGACTGTGTGAATGCATGGGTCTCTGTTTCTTATGCCTTCTCTTGGACTTTTCCTTCTGTTTGTTTTGTCCAGTGTGTTAGCTTTTGTTTTATCTTAGTATATTGTATTTTACTGTATTATCATCCCTTAAAAGCCTGTTTGTTTTCTATTGAGAGACAGAAAGGGGTAGATCTGGGGAGGAGGAGTAGGGAGGGGAAATCATAATCAGTATATATTATGTGAGGAAATTAATCTGTTTTCAATAAAAGGAAAATAATTAGATTTACAATTGTGTTAGAATGAAGTGGGTATGGGAGTAAGAAGTTACAAAGTTTACATAAAAGAAATGATGATGTCCTCCCCCAGGGTCAGGATCCAAGTTGTAAGCGCTGTTGGGTGAATGAATTAGGCAGTGTATGTGATCTGAGTGTCAAGTGGGGGGTGTGAGAAGAAGGTGGTGAGAAGCAGTAGCAGACATGGTACACGGTTCTAGGACTGTGTGAGTGCCCTGAAGAGAAGGACATACAGCTGGAGCAGAAGGAGTAGGTGCAAAAGAGACTGTGGAGGCCGGTTTGGGGCCTTGGAGAGATGGGAAAGGATTTAAATACTGGTTAGGATGGGCTGTGAGTGTGTGTGGAGAAAAGGTTAAGGAAACACTGGAGTCTAGGTCTAATACAGCTGAGAGCACTGAGCCAGGAGTTCTCAGCCTCATAATAAGAAACAGAAACCACTGGGAAGAAAGATCACAGTACAGTCTCCCTGAAAGAAGATTCTCTTAGCTGAATCCTGAGGTAGCTCTCCTGAGACAGATGATTGAGAGAGGCATACCGCTTGCTCCCCAAGCACAAGCAGAGCCACAGAAAGAATACCTGCAAAAGGGAAAATAGAAATGTAGGGAGCTTCCTCTTCATGCACCCATGCCACACTGACTGGCAAGCACATGCTCGAAGCCAAACTCAAGGAGTCAAGAGGTAAGGATCTACGCTCTGCCTGGTGAAAACACAGTGGAACTTCTGTTTCCACTGCAGTTAGCATGGGAGAGCTTGAGGGGGAGAAGAAGAAGGCTCTCTCATTTCACTCACTACAAGGAGCATCCAGCAAGAGTTCATAAACAAAGACTCTGAGTAAGTAGAAATTAATTGTGTTCAGCTTTACAGTACACAAAGAGAGAGAGAGAGAGAGAGAGAGAGAGAGAGAGAGAGAGAGAGAGAGAGAGAGAGAGAGAGACAGGGTAGAGCAGAGAGTAAGATACCAGGCTGAAGAAAGGTCACGTGAGGGAAGAAAAAGCTGCAGTTCCAATATTCATATGGTGCTCTGGGAGAAGATGGGAGCCAACTGGCTCTAGCCCTATCTCTGGAGTTTGTTGGAGAGACTCACTAGACAGACTAGCTTAGGAAGAAAGCTCTTTGCCAAAGCTGGGGATAATTGACTGAAGGCACAGTATCTCTATGACCCAAAAATGCATATGCTGTTGAGGTTTTATACCTGGGCAAAGTAGCCAGGCTCTTGGTGATCTGGGTGATACAAGGAAAGGATTTTTAAGTTCCTACTTCTTAAAGTAACCCATCAAGAAGGCCAACAGAGTCTGGAGTGCTGAAAATGGAGAGAACAGGAGTTTGGGGTTACAGCTGTGCTGAACACAGATCACTTTATGGCAGGTGCTCCAGTAGGATTAAACTGTTTGCTCTCCAATCAGCAGGCTAGTTAATCCTCCACAACCTTTGCCAGGAATATGCACCCAGTAAACAATCTGTTCTGTAACAACAGACCCAACAAAAACCAAAAGAGAGGGTCTGCCCCTTGTAGATCTGAACCTCTCTTCAAGTACTATTACCCTATAATTTCTGGAGGTGGTAATGGGTCTCCAAAAATGATTACGCTGCATTTCACAGGCCTTATAACCCCTCCCTTTTATCACTCAAGTGCGAGTATATATTCTATGTACATTTGGCTGAGGGAGGCCAACCCACTTGGGAGAGTTGTTTTAAGGTCATGCTGAGTGAGTGGCACACTGTGAATTAGAAAAGCCTTGTGGCCTGCCTCCCCCCAGTCATTTTTCTCTAACCGAGAACAAGTTGCCATATGAACAAAGCATAAAAGACATTAACCTCCGCTAAGTTACACTTCTTTCCTTGTGCTCTTGACATTTATTTTGGTTGTTTCAATTTGTGTGGCTCAGTATATAGAGTTCTGCATGGTGTCCTCTGGTTTCTGGTTTGTTTGTTTTTTAATTTTTTTTTTATTTCTGCTGCAATTTCCCTTTTTCTTTAGTTAAACATACTGTTTTTTGTTGCAAGTAAGGCTGTCTCAAAGTCTGTCCTTCATTTGGGTTGATGCTGACATGTGAAATTTAGCCGTAGTGAGGCAGCCAGTCATCTCCTCAATCTTAGTGCTGCTGGGTCAACTAATTTGAATGTTTCCTAGGAGAATGTAACTATTCCAATAATGATTTCACAAGTTCTCTCTGGCCATTCTTCACTCTAGTGAAAGCCTTCATCTTAGGAATGCTCCACCATTTTCTAATCACCTTAGTGCAGTCTGTGTTTAAATCCCTGGTGTGTTTAATGTTTATGAATGTTCCCAGCTACTTTTCTTTAAAATCAGAACTGTTGACTTCATTGTGGCAATACCACAAGCCTGAGAGAGTGGCCCTGGAGCCAGAAGGAAGCCACTTTCTGAAAACAACAGATTTGATTCTCAGAAAATAAAGGGCTTACATGATACAATCTCAGCTGCCCATACATCTCTGCTTTGCACTAGCTGCCAAGCATATGTTTTGAGATTCACAGCTGGCCTGATTACAAACGAACATGAAAATGAACTCAGTGTCCTTTGCCCCACATTTTTTTTCAAAGGCTGAAACTCACTTGAAAAATATGAACACTTCCCTGTATCTAAAGATTGCTACTTCAATGATCATGCATCCAGCTAGGCAAGATGAGCAATAGCATACCAACTTCTAATAATGTGGTTTTTCATAAAGCACCTGGGCTTCTAAATTGGCAAGAAAATCACAACCTGTAATTATGATGGCAGGGTCGCAAATGTGATGCATGGTGGTCTGCATAGGACATGCTTGGCTGCCATACTTGAAGAGGTGAGGCTGCGCTGAGGTGGTCCCCTCAGACATGAAATGACAGCTCAGTAGTGGGGGATAGATACCTTAAGACAACACTTTAAAAATGAACATTACAGAAAGATTCACAATAAGCAAAACATCAAATGATCCACTGGAGTGGACTGGCCTTAAAGACATTGCCAATCACCATAGGATTAAAAGAAGAGCAGAAAAGGAGGGGGATTTTGTTTGGAAAATGTATGGTTTGAGACTATTTTATGTGTTTCATTTAACTATAAATCCCTGATGTGTTTAATGTGTTTAATGAATGTTCCTAGCTACTTTTCTATAGATATAGATAGAAAGCAGACTAACACTCAGTGTTATATTCAACCTTCCTTAGGTATAAGAGACCTAGAAATGGTGGAGAATGAGTCTATAGGAGAGATGGGGAGACGTGCCTAGGCTTCTCAAGGCTGCCTTGGTCCTGTTGTGTAGCACTGACCTTGGGTCCCTACTAGGAGGAGCACATGGAGTTTTCTGGTCCATTCCTGCTTTACCACAGGTCCCCGTCTTCTATTAATCAGTCTCATGCCCTGGCAACTATTTGCCTGCCCATGCCTCAGTCTGTGCTCATCAAGAGCCTAGCTGCCCAGGTCAAGGAGATGTGGGTGATTACAATAGTAACACAGGTGGTGCCTGAGATGCCTGGCCATAACTGTCCTGTTAACACACTTTTGGGTAGCATTCATCATTAAGGTTGCAGTTAGAGGGAATGGAGAAGGGAATGTTAGTTGTGAAAGGACCCAAGGTCATAAGGAGTGTTATGAACTAGTGAAATGTACACACACACACTCCTCAGAATGGCGACAGTACACACACTGAGTCACTGCTTAGGAAGCTTGAATCCAAGAGCAAAGGACAACTTGCATCCACACAGGACAAGATGAGCCCTCTACCCATGTGATGGCTGATGCTTTATTATATGGATAGGAACTTCAGAATTTTTCCTTATTAGCGTGTTTCCTGAACTTGTGCCCTTAGGCTTTTCAAATACTTGGCAAAACTTATTTTTCATTAAACTTTGTAGCATCATACATACAAACTCTTTCGTTACTAAGAATGTGTTTGGGGAGGGAGGGATTCTGAAATTACCACAGAAATCTGAAAGATTGTCATGAGCTAGAGGGAAATATACCTTTGAAAAAGGGAGTCCTGAATCAAATGTCAAATCAGAAGACACAGTCCACAGTACATCATCTGACTGCTCTTGTGCCTGGCTAGGAAGAACTAGTAGACTCACTGTAACTCCAGCGGCCATTCAGTCATTCACTCAACAAACATTTATTGAGAGTCTGCTGTATGCCAAGTACTGAACTAGGCTGAAAACAAAACACTCAGTCCCTTTCTCGTGGGTGTAGAGTCCTGTAAAAAAAAAAAAAAAAAAAAAACATACCCCTGAAGAGATGCATGTCTTAAGTACATGCATGTCTAAGACTAGACATTCAGAGTTCAAGTAAGAACCCTCTGAAACAGTGAGCTGCACTTCACCCGGTGATGACCATATTATAGCTAACTCCATGGAAGGGTGTCTATAAGGAGTTACCGGGAGTGCTCCAGAAAGTTCAAAGTGTATACCTATCGTTACAGCGAATAGCACATTTGGACACAATGAGTTAGGGAGTTAACAGTAAAATATGCAGATACAGTCTCATATAGAAAGTAGAGCTTACAGGGAAGGAAGGCAGGAAGGGGAGGAAAAGTCTAGACTGATGTAAGTGAAACAGAAGAGGAAATAGTTGCTTGTGGCTTAGGTTTTGAGCCCTAGAGTGGGAATGGTGCAATGGGGGTTGTAGGGAGGTTATAAAGCCCTCCTTAGCCACAAAGAAAGGGTTTCCAGAAGTATCTATGAATATGCTGTGTGTGGCAAAGCCCCACATCAGAATTCCATAACCTATGATGAATAGTGTATTTTCCTTCATTCTTGGATTTCAAATCTCTCATCAGTTCCCCTTATTAACACTTTCTCACCCAGAACTATGAAGGCAAAGGGCAGCTGGGAAATCTTGTCTCCAGCCTAAGGAGAGGGGTGCTGTTAGGAAACTTGGAGGAGGATCTGACTATTTACAGTTTGTCATCTATCTGCCTCAGAATGCAAATTTTAATCTTAAAAAAAAAATGGGGGTCATTGTACAGAAGAGATCATTAGAGGTCTACATCTAGCATTTTACTCTAGCTATGTGCTACAGATGGAGAACAGACATTCAGGCTGCAAGCCCACTGTAAGTGGAGAGATACTGATAATTAGGGCAAGAGACTGAGAAAAAGTAGGACAGGAAGATGTAAGCGGTAGGGGAGACCAGGAAAGGACGGCACCATTGTGCTACAGCATGCTAGATTCAGAGATGATCGGGAAGTCCAGGAAGGATGTCAGGTCAACTCCCCTGCCTCCCTCTCTAATTCTGACTGATCACAGCCATTACTCAGCATCATGTTGCTTCATTGAAAGGAGAGAAAGGAGAGCTAAGGGAGAGTTAGAGGGATGTGGATGGATAGGAAAGCAGTCTCCCTGAACTGGTAACTTCTTATTCTTAGGAGACATTGAACAGAGAAACAGGAGGAAAGCTCAGGGTGGGCATGTAACGAGAACAAATAGAGGAAAAGGGAGGACCCTGGAGACCCACAGAACAGTCAACTCAGAGTCTATTTTGTAGACTCCCAGCCTTAGGACCACTCACACCAAAAAGAAAACAGTTCCTTTCCTTTCCCCATGGTTTGACTAGGTCTTTGTCCTCCCAAGACATTACATTCTTTGTCCATCCCAAGAACGGACACCCAAAGATTCCCTGGATGGTTGCCAGCATGCTCACTAAAATATGTGAGTATTTCGAATTCCTTGAAATCCGTGTCTTTGCATGAAAATGTAACCATCCCAGCTTGAACCTAGAAGGCAGAGTGCACACAGGATCTTGCTGACTGGCTGTCCCAAGGGCAGCACACTGGCAAAAACTAGGACCAGCAGAATCCCACACTCTGCGGAGAAAAGGCAGGTGCATCTTGTCTAAAGCATTTGGCTCAGTCATCGAAGGATCAACTGTAGAGGTGGGTAAGAGGGTCCCTAAAAGGGGATTTGAAGGTGACGAGAAGAAAGTCCATCTCTGTGAGGACAAAGAAGAGATACTGCAGGCATTGGAACCAACCGTCCGTCGTCACCATCTGTCTGGGGAGCTCATGGCCTGACAGAAGCTGCCTCACTTGAAAGGAGCACTGAGATAAGATATGTGTTTGGACTTGATACCGTTTGTTCAAGAAAACCGGCGCTCAAGCATCCAGTGACACTGCTGTTGTACACGTGAAACTCCGACACTACTTATTCTAAGCTAATTCTGTGGCAAGCTTTCCAATTTATTGGACTTTATCAAATAATTTGGAAGCTAATTTCTTTCTTAAATCTTGAACTTGAGGTTCTATGAATCATTCATGAGATGGTGAGGCTCACTGGCAGAGTGACCTGTTTCAGCCTAGGGTAGGTTTAGAGAGGAGAAAGCTGGGATTGTTGGTAGATAGTGAAACCAGAAAATAGGAAGCTAGATTTTTGCTGGGTTTAAGCATGAGAAAGAAGGTTTTTAAGGATCCACCCAAAACAAGAGCAAATTAAACGAAAGAAGGGACACCCAACATTCAGAAGAGATGGTACCCTCAAGGAAATATCTTAGGAGAAAAGAAAGTTTCTAATTTAAATCTTTCCCAAGCCAGTATCCTCCAGGATTGTGATAGATCATGAAACCCCATAGACCTAGAATAAGTAACATATTGCTATAACCCTTTCTACCCTAAATAACTTCAAATCTCATCATTGATGAAGTTTCCTCTTGAGGAATTTTCTGTTCTTTTAAACATTATTCATTCATTCATTTTGTGTTCTTGTGCATGCATGTGTGAGCACGTTGTGTTACAGTGGGCACGTGCAACTGTAGACAACAACTTGGAATCAGTTCTCTCCTTCCACCAGATCGGTTCCAGGGATTGAACTCAGAACTTCAGGCTTGGTGGCAAATGCCTTTATGTACTCAGCCATCTTGACAGACCAGGAGGGCTTTACTTTTAGTTATATGAAAACAAGGTAGCCAGGAATAGCATGTATTTCCAAGAAATGTTTTATAAGGGAAAAACACCTTTATTATAAGACCTATAACTGTGCCTTTTTTATGCATCATATAGGCTTGTCATAGGAGATTCCTATTACTCATATAAAAGTCTAAATAATCACTGCAGAAGAACTATAACGTCATTTTTTCAATTTCAGAATAAACATTTAATGACATACACTTACAATGATTGATTCTCCATCACTATTATTCAAATCCACAGTACTCTCTTCTTCTTTATAGTTCTTTAATATATAGCTGTCAGTCAACGAAGCATGGCACATTCAATGAAATTACTTTCAAGTATAAAATAAGAGTGTATTTGGAAATTTTAATTTATTTTCTTTACTAAAAGCAAATTTTCAAATGTTGAGATGTGTTATTCAAATTCAGAAGGACTGATACTGAAGTCCTCAGAGAAAGCTGGGCGGCACCGTCTCAAATGGCAATTTCAGTTCATGAATGACAGAAGACCAATTTGGAGGGACCTGTTTGTATCCTGACTGAGATAATTTCTTTTTCATTGAATCTATAGAATGCAAAAAGAACACAATGCCAAAAACTTAGCATGGATGTGAATGTTACTAGGTAGTTAGATAGGAGACAGTGCGGATTTGGCTCATGCTGGTTTACAATTTTACCAACTCAAATCACTTTGTTTCAATATATCTGCTATAAACTACTGGCATAAAGCATGTCTATTCCATAGAATGGCAACATCTTCACGTGCCAAGGTGGTCTGAGAAAGTAAGCTCCCACAGGCTTCACAAGACTGCCATTGAGAAGGACACGCCTCCTCCTGCTGCCTTCCTACTGCCGTCAGAAGGGTTACAAATTCATCAATGTTTGTGCAGATTGAATGAGATAATGCATGAAAGGCGCTCAGCACGATGCCTGGCATAATGGGAGTGCTCAATAAAGAATTATTATTGCATCTGACTGTCCTGCCAAATGGAGAAACTCCATTAACTGAAACATAACTATGGTTTTTCTACTGGGGCTTGAGATGATTTCAATAATTTATCCCTTGTCATCCTCATCTAAGGACTATAAAAGAGAGTCAACTCCAGATCATCTAGATACCCTTTGTGTGTGGATTTCCAAGGGACGGAAGTCATACACATGTCCCAAAGCTGAAGAAATTTAATAAAAATGCCTCCAGGTCTCAAAACTTCAAATAAGTTCTTAGAAGTCCACTGTGATCTGTGCTCTCTGCGTGAATTGGGCTTCGAATCAAAAGATGCCATTCCTAGTCTTAATTTACATTGTAATTCATTTGGGACCATGAGACCTACCAGCAGACTCCTGGATGCAGATATGATTTAATCTTTAAAATCAGGATATTAATAAGCAGCCCTGAAGGAAGTCCCACAGAGGGCTGTCGGGTTAGAAGTCCAAAGGTGGGCTTCACTTCCCTCCTCTTTCTTCCGTAGCTTTATTTACTTACTTATCTACTGATTTTTGAGACAGGGTCTCCCTGTATAACTCAGACATGGTTCAAATATTCAGTCCCTCTGTCCCAGTCTCTCAAGTACTGTGGTTTCGGCTGTGCACAACTACAGTTTAGCTTGTCCCAGTATTCACCACAACTGAGTGGCCAAAATAATCAATACTTGTGTCTATCAATAACAAAACAAACTAAAATGACAGCCCAAGTATGATATACAATAAAATGGTACAGTGATATGTATGTGTGATATGAGAAATCAGACAGCATTGGGAAGCGGATAAGGGTTTTGATGTTTTATGAAATTTGTAAGCTAATTTAAAATACAGATTTTTAAAAATGATTTCAACAGGTGTACCCTGCATAGGTGAACAATAATGCTCCAAGAAGGTAAGAATTGTTAAATTAAAGTCTCAGTGCCAGGCATAAGTCACCTCCTTATGAGTTATTGGGGAGAAAAGACATCAATGGTCTTTCCTAACTCTGGACTGCATTCTGCAATGCTGACCCACAAGCAAGATGGGCCCACTGTGCAATAATGGCAAAACTATTTCTGGGTAACCAACTGTTCTCTTTCATGGACTTGAAGCCATCTATACCAAAAGGAATCCATGCCTTGTACTTTAAAAGAAAAAAATTCATAAGAGATGGCACACAGAGTTATGAGCCCTAACAGGGAGGCTGCTGTTGAGGTGCTAAATGATCATGTTGTCAAACGTCATTCTAAATGGTTATATTTGTATTCATATATTTGTGCTGCTCTCGATCTTGGTAAGAGAAGCCTCTTATTGCCATGGGTGCTGGTTAATACAGAGATACACAAGGCTTGGAAGTGCTGAGAGTAAGTGACAGTGAGTGCTCAGCTGTAGTTGGGGCATCGATATCTAACTTCTCCTCCCCACATGACTTGGGGAACTTTGCAGAAGAAGGGTCAGAAAGAATGTAAGAGCCAGAGGGTGAGGATAAGTGCTAGGAAAAGGTGTTCCCTGGGCATGAGATGGCTGTCACACATGAATTTGCAGAGGCTGTGGCTTCCTGCAGAGGATCAATGGAGTTAGAAATTCCAGAATGGATTTGGGAAGGATTCCAGGTTTCCCACACCTTCCTGGGGGCTATTGACAACTGGTGGCTCCTGGGGAAGGGACAGTCACTTTTCTTCAGGGAGGTGGTGAATGGTCGGTTGTCCATGGCACAGTGGACGAATCCACCAATGCACACTTGGAAAGCACTAATTAGCCTCGTGAGATATAATTTTACATTTACATGAAATGGAGGAAGACACACTAGGATGTGTATTCAGGGAGTTGGAGGGAGGGAAGAGGGGTAAATACAGCAAAAATGCATCGTGTGCATATATAAAAATTAAGTAAGTTTTACAATTGTTTCCAAAAGCAATAAATTTACAGCATGGAAGGACAGCGTCTCAGTGGTTGGCCTTGGAAAGCACTTCTACTACTCAGGACGCAGCGACAAAACGTTTGCCATAGCTTTGAATCCCAGCAAACGATTGTCGCCTACAAATAAAGGTCAAGAATACCTAACTTCAATATGACAAACTGTTTAAACTTTTTATTAAGAAAAAATAGCACTAGATCCTCCTCTTATGTTTTATATTTCCACTGACACAGATAAAGACACATTAAGCAGCACCCCTCCATGGCCTCTGCATCAGCTCCTGCTTCCAGGATTCTGCCTGTTTGATTTCCTGTCCAGACTTCCTTCAGTAATAAACAGTGATGTGGAGGTGTAAGCCAAATAAACTCCCACCCCACCCCCCAAAAAAAAGAAGAAAAATTTCAAAGAACAAATAAAAGGAAAAAGTCAGTGTTTTATAAACTAGAAAGGTACGGTATTGCTTGTGCTTTTTTTTTTTTTTTTTTTTTTTTTAAATGCAGTAGCTTGAGTATGGTGATATTTTATTTGTAATGAAATGTGATTTTATTTGTATGTTAATAAAGTTGCCTTGGGGTCAGAGCAAGCCATAGCAGAAGCAGGGCGGTGGTGGTGCACGCCTTTAATCCCAGGACTTGGGAGGCAGAGCTAGGCAGGATCTCTATGTGTTCAAGGATACAACCAGCATGGTGACACATGCCTTTAATCTCAATACCAACCATAGAAGACCTGGAGGTCTGTACAGATAGGCAGTGACAAGGAGGTCATGTGGTTGGGCTTACAACCAATGAGAAGGCAGAACAGAAAGTCTATTAAAAAAAGAGAAAAACACAGGAAGTGGGTCTCTGGCAGAGAGGAAAGACAGAGCAGCAGTGAAGGGTAAGGTTTTAGCTCTCAGCTATTGCTCTGACCTTTTGGCTTTTAACTCTGCAATTGGCTCTGTGTTTCTTATTTAACAAGATGGTTACACTTGAGGCTTGTTTAGATCAAGGATGCAGCTCTGCTTTATGGCAAAGATGTGTCTAATCCCTCTTGACAGTCTTGCCTTTAGCCTGGTTCTCACATGGAGCAACGTGACCTCATCTGTCTATAACAGTGACGCACTGCTTTTCCCTTCTCACAAGACACCAGGCTTTCCCTTTAAGTAGGCAATGTTCTATCTTGTGCCCATCCCAGAAATCAGTCTGTAAGGTGCAGGGCTGAGATGAGAATCAACACAGGAGGTGAAGGCAGCACCCAGTATGCACCGCTCAAATGCTACACACCAAGGAACTGGGAATGTTGAGATGGAGGTACCCTCTCACCTGTTTCCTTTGGCCACAGAGACTGAAACGTGATGCCAAGGGAATTAAAGTGATTCCTTTGTCACTGTTACCCGCTCTGAGATCTGCTCAAGTCCCAGATCTCCAGAGGGCATTCTGCAAGGTCTCGGTCTTTTTCTGGGAAAAATTGGTAACCCTCCAACAATAGTTTGGTGTCCTGGGACCAATCTTACATGCAGCCTCCGCCTCTTTCACTGGAGATTAATGTTTTCATGAACCTTTCTGCAAGTAGGTCATAAGTGAATCCCTCCTTGATGCTGGATATGAAATCTTAGGTTGGTGTCTGGAATCACTATGGTACATTCATGCTGAAATGCTACAAGCAAATCAATAATTGAACTGATGTTCAATGTCTCCAAAAAGTCAGCGAATGAGAATGAAGACGAGTAGAAACCACATGAACCCTCCCTGGAAGGATCCCAGCTACAAGACCCTGTTTAGGAAGTGCTCTGTTTTAGAAAATGCTGTTTTAGGGAATTCTTATGTCATACACACATTGTCTGACCCTCTTCATGTTTTAAACTGAAGAGAGCAACTCAAAGACCTTCAGCTTCAGAAATTGTCCCAAGAGTTTTCAAAAGTGATTTAGGACTTCAACAATTTGGGGAAAGGAAATCATGATCTATTAGGGGGAGCAGGGGGTACATGTGGGAGAGTACAGGTACATGTTGTGGAACATCACTTTAACTATGTAAAGATGTGTTACATTTGTTTCACCTTGCCTGCCTAAAGCACCTGATTGGTCTAATAAAAAACTGAATGGCCAATAGCTAGGCAGGAGGGGGATAGATGGGATTGGCGGGCAGAAAGATTAAGAAGGAGGAGAAATCTAGGCTTGAGAAGAGAGAAAAGAAGAGGGAGAGAAGAGAATGAGGGGGCAAGAGAGTTACACCCCTGGGACCAGAAGAACCAGGCAGCTAGAACAAGTAGGACATACAGAAGGAAAGAAACATAAAATGCCCCAAGGCAAAACGTAGATAACGAGAAACAGATTAAAATAAGAGCCAAGCTAAGGCTGAGTATTCAAAACTAATAATAAGTCTCTGTGCTATGATTTGGAGCTGATTGGTGGCCTAAAAGAAAAATGCTGGTCCAGGTACTTGTGTGTGTATGGGATATGGAACCTGAAGACTGAGGCTGGGTATCTTCCTTGATTGTTCTACCCTTTATTTATGGATGCAGGGTCTCTCACTGAACCCAAGGCTCCCATTTTGGCTGATCTAGACAGCCATTTTGCTGACAGGATCCCTTGTCTCTGTCTCCTTGTTGCTGAGATCTCAGGCAGGCTGTTACATCCCCTCAGGTTTCCCCCAGTTCTGGGTATCTAAGACCTCATCCTCACACTGGCATGTGTGCTTTACCTACAGAGCCATCCCACCATCCCTAAATGAGATATTTTAATACATTTAAGTCCTCTTCAAAAGAAGAGTTTTAGTTTGTAGTGTTTAACTTTGAAAAGGCAATGTGCACACTTTTCCTCCGTGTACTTAAAATGTCAACTTTACAGGCACCTTGCTATTCAACTTCAAACAAATGAATGCAGATCATCCGTCACAAGAAAAGACAAGCATGAAAATTACAGAGTATGGTGGGGGTGTGTAGAAATGGGAACATAATGTTTTAAGACTTTCTATGGCTACTCAAACTATCTGTACCTCTTAGCAGAAGTTTCTCCCTGTGTGTACATCTATGACTTTAGAGATTATGGTGTTCTTGCCCTTTTAGAAACACGATCTCCTCATCTTTCTCATGGAAAGCATGGGGTTACAAAGTGACTGAAGTATGCTAAAATCCAGACAGCTATCAAAATAGCCAATATATGCTATGGTAATATAATACTTCTTCATTAATATAGCCAATAATAATATACCCAATAATAAAGTCCAAAGAGTACAATTATATTTTTAATGATTTTCTTTTATTTTGAAGTGAGGAGCACACTTCTCTGTAGGTATAAGGACAGTGTTTAGAAGGTAGTTAGTGATGTGCTGGTTTAATAAAGTGATGGTTGTGTATTCTTCAGGATCCCTGATTTCCTGGGCCCCAGGTAGGTAGTTGGCTAGGTTTCCAGTCCCAGGCATGATTTCCCTCTTGTGGAGCAGGACTTAAGTCCACTTAGAGAGTCGTTGGATCCCGGCAGGGCATGTGTACCACTACTGCATCTTCAGGATTATTGTGCCACACTGGTATTTGGGGGTTCATAAGTGTCATAGCTGGGTTGTTTCTTTCCTTTGGAAGCATTCACGTTGCCTTCTGGTACCATGAGTATTAGTCCTCTGGGAGGAGGCCTTCAGGTCAGTTCCAGCTCAGGGACTTCTGAGCCCTGTATCTGAAGTGTGTGGTGTCTTCAGAAATAGGGATTTAACTTCTACCTCTGGGCAGCAGGAATGGTTATAATACTTTGGCATCTTTTGGACAACCCTGACTGCCAACTCATAAGAGGGCTTCTCATTCCTAATGTTGGAGTTCTGTTAGGTGGCTTTTGGAAAGGACTATGCCCCATATGAGGACCAAACTCAGAGCCTTCATATTATGAAACTGCTGCACTTCCTACTGAGCTAATGAAGAACCTTATAACTTTGAGTGAATTAACAATGTATGTAATGGCATTTTATAGTACCTCAGCTATTACCATGTAACACCAAAATATTAGTGATGTTGACAAGGAAGTCATGGGTAATTCTGGTACCACAATGCTATGTTTCCAGGACTAAGGATATGACACATAGTCAAATCTGGCAGCCTTCCCCTACCTTACTGCTCTTCTGTCTAAAACAGACTGAGACACAATTTATCTCAGACCTTTTACTTTGCAGAGAAGCTAAGTAAGTTTTGGCAAGCCTGGGTACTTCATAGAAATAGTTCAGGCATATTTCATTTGTGATTTGGTTTTTTAGCCTTCAAATATACAAAAAAGATTTAACCATAACTGTGCCTCAGAAACTACCAACATTATTGACTCAGGCATATCCACCTTACTTTAAGGAATTAGGTAATTTAAATATAATAATGAATATTTATCATTCTAGTACCACACACAATTCAGTCCTTGTTTTCAGGTAATCCCACATTGGTTATTCTTTTACACATACATGTGTATGTGTAGTCATTCTCTCTCTCTCTCTCTCTCTCTCTCTCTCTCTCTCTCTCTCTCTCTCAAAATCACAACATAAAAAAGATGTTCATATATTTTATTGCTTAGTTTTGAACTTGGTCATAAGGGTAGGTGCTCCTGTAAAGCTTATTTTTTTTATTCAGTATCACATTACTGAGATCATTTATATTGTTAAATGTTAAATTGTTAATCTGTCATTCAATTATTGGGGGGACCCACAAAGACAAGCTCTGTGATGTTTCTAGGAAATGGCTTGCCCTCCAGTCTTCTGTATAAAAGTCCAGCTACTGATCCACTGCCCTGTTATTGCCACTCTCCCCCTCCATGCATGCATCCCTTTCTCCTCTGGGTATCATTTTGTTCAGAAAGAGCTCTTCCCCTGAGCACTGAATGGCAACCAGGGGTTGCTGCCAACCAAGTCTCATACAAGGCTGGCCCATAATCTGAAACATGTAAATAAATTGGCACTGAGCATCTCTGGCTGTGTGTGAAGACAAGAAAGATCAAGTTTCCAGAGGGATGCTGAGGCTGGGGAGATGGTCCACCTGGGGAGGAAGGGAGGCTCACACTCACGGCTGGCTGGGCAGAGGGAGGTGGAAGGTGAGGACAACTCACACATTACTTCGCTTGGGCCAAGACCAAAAGCCAAGCATGGCGGAGACCTTTGCAGGCAGAACTCACTGCCATGTTGCTATGGCAATCCTTGCTCCAGCTCAGAGGCTTCCTCTCTCTCCAACAAAGCTCAGTTTCCAAAACCAGAGGGGTGAGAGTATGGAGAAAAAGTTAGAGCTGCTGAAGCCAAGTCCAAAAGAATTCTACTGAGAGGAGCCCCCTTCCGTGTGTGTGTGTGTGTGTGTGTGTGTGTGTGTGTGTGTGTGTGCGCGCGCGCGCGCGCGCGCGCGTGCGCATGCTATAGTAAGACCACAGCTTTAACTAATTCACTCTAAACTTCAATTTCTTCCCAAATAATGATAACTAATTCTGGTAACTCTCTATTGAAGAAATCCCATTTGTACTGGAATGTGAACATACTTAATGTGAGTACCCCCTCCACACTCATGCAAGCAAACACACACACACACACACACACACACACACATGCACACACCTTCTGCTATATTCCCTAAACAAACAACAGATTGCATTGCTGCTGTTCTGAATTTTATGCCAGAAAAAAAAAAAAAAAACAGGAATAAATAAAAAACCTTCATGAAGATTCAAACCAAATGCATGCTTCTACAAAGTTGTATACTGCACGATTATGAACAATTCATGAATGTTCATTGAAGCCCAGGCCTGCAAAGATTCAGGAGAAATTATGGCTCAGCCCAGCTCTCTGGGGAAGGACCATATGTGACAGGCAGTCAGATTTCCCATCTGCCTGGTGCTTTCCCAAATGCTCGGCCAGTATTCTATGTGAAGTTACTCATGGTCCCCATCATACAGATGGACAGCTAGAGAGAGGAAGAGAGGTGATATGACGCCTCTCCCACTGCTCTTTACAGGGTCCATGGAAGCAATAAGCTCCCTCTTTATTCACTGCAAACAACCTTGCAAAGAAAATCAGCGGACCCAGGCACAGTGGCACACACCTTTAAGCCCAGCACTAGGTTTTCGTCATTTGGAAAGATGAAAGTTTGGAGTGAATGATTTAAATTAGCACTTAAGAGGCAGAGATAGGAGGCTCACCACAAAGTTTGAGGTCAGCCCTGTTGTACGTAGAAAATTCCAGACCTGCCAGAGCTATCAGGTAATAATAGCCTGTCTCAAGCAACCATACCACAAACAAACAAGCCCGATAACCTCTGCAAGGTCACAGAAACAGAATTCAGGATATTATCAGTTTATGCCAGTCAGTCTGTGGCTACCATGACCACCACCAGATACAAAATCACAGTGCACTTCCTTTTCCTTCCTTGAACAAGTCAACTTGAAACTTACGATGTCAGATATTTAAACAATATCCTTTGAACCAACAGTCATCCTTAGCATGTGATCCATAGCAGCCAAGTCTATGTTGTATTGTGGCATCATTCTGATGATCTATTAGTAAAATGAGATGAAGGTGCTCAAAATTCATTTTTTTTCTCAAAATGAAAAAGTACAGCCATCACATAAAATTAAAAATGAAAGCCTGCCCATTCATCAACTCTAATGGCATTATACTGGATCATCTAATTATTCTATGCATGACCCCAGGCAAGTGATTTTAATCTTCTTATGCCTCATTTTTCTCATCTTTAAAATGGGGATATAATTAGTACCAGTGTCTCAATCCAAGTGATTTTTGATAATTAAGTGATTCTTTGTGCATCAAAAGAAGCTGGCGCAGCACCAAGACAGACCTCAGTCAATATTAGGCATTCTCATCCTATGCCTGGCTCAGAAGCCCTCTCTCAAAGGCAGTATGAGGAGCACTCCACTTCACACACAGACACTATCAAAATACTGGCACTTGATAACTACATCCTCATAATATTGTTAAGCATCCATTTTTCATAATTTACATGAAAATAGGCCCACTGTAAAATTTCTAAAATAATGACAGTCCTGTGTGCCCAGAGGTGACCATGCTGCAGTGGTTGGGTGAACTGAAGTGGAGAAACCATATGCAGGGAAGGGTCCAGGTTACACTAGAGCATAAATTCTAACTTTGGGCCATAGATTGGGCAGCTGGGCAAGCAGCGTCAGCCTGGCAGCAGCTATGCCTGAAGCAGATCCTTTGAATAAAGATTTCCAGCTGACTGCACATCTAAGTGGCAGGGTCATGAATGGCCTCAGGGTCTGAGAGGCAAGAATGTGTCGACAATCTAAGAAGAGCCATTACTCCAGAAATGTACAAAGAGGAAAGCCCACCCCAGCAATCTCCAGGTACACAGATGCAGATTCTAGTAGAGATAATTCCCCCCAAAGCTGTCGTCTTGGAAGAATGGGAGGATGGTTGCTCATTACAAAGAATTTCATAATTCAATAACTGTATTCACTTTGCAAGCCTCATGGTATCACATGATTTCGCCCTGTAATTATTCCCAAGGGGAAAAATATCAAAATTCATCTCCAAGAGCAATTGACAAAGATGATGTAATCAAATTGTCTGTGACAAGTGTCATCATGAAGTCCTAGGGGAAAAAAAAAAAGAACCAGAAAAAAACTGAGATATCATCTAATCCACCATTCCATTGTGTGGAGACAATAAGATCAAGGCAGATGTGTTCACTGGTCCAACAGTGTCACAACTTGTCCCACTATCTAGGAATGCAACAACTCAGCACTGTATAATTACATTGCAAAACTATGTGCAACCACCTTATGCTCTCAATTCAAAGATTCTCTCAGGACTGGACCTGTGGATCAGCGGTAAAGAGCACTGGTGCTGTTCTGGAGGATCTAGGTTCAGTTCCCAGCACCCACACGGTGGCTCACTACTGTCTATAACTGCAGTTCCAGGGAGCAAATGCCTCTCCTGGCTTCATTAGCTGCTACATACACATAGTGCACAGACACACATACAAACAAAATACACATGTACACAAAATAAAGTATTTTAACAGTAAACATCAATAATATCAATAGTCTTGATCCCACTGCTCATAGGCCATTGCGTGCCTCTTTCTATCTGGAAATCTTCCCAAACTTTTGTTCTGCTCTAGGGCAGCCAGACAAAGACAGTCAAATATGCCAAAGGTTCCCACACACCTTCCAAAAACGTCATGCTAATACAATACACCCTTTTAGTCTATGAAACCCACCCACCTTTCAAATATTTGACTCCCTGTAAAGCAAAAGTAACAGTAGTTGGTCTCCTTGCTACATGAAGAATCTGTATAAAGAACCTTTGGTTTGGACAAGGTGGAATTTGAATATGAATGTACTATTTAAAATTCCTATTCACCAAATACCATTTTTAAAAAATAGAATCTAGAGTCTAGCAGCTACAAAACAATTTAACAGCTATCTCTACATGAGCTGTTTGAGCGAGTTCATTTGTGATTCAAACTCTTCCTTTCTGTTCTGGCTACCAGCAATATTCCAGATACCAGGTACACTCCCGTCCTATGTCCTTGAGTCACACCCTGTACAGAGGTCCATACTAACCCATCATATGCATATATTATGAATGAGGTATAAACATATGTGCCAGCACTGGAGATTTGGAGGGAGCTGTTAGTACAGCACTATACCTTTTGCTATCCTGACTAATGCACCTAGAACCGGGATGTTCACTCAGTAAGGACACAAAGATATCATTCGTGTAAATTCATCAGAAACAAATGACTTGACACTTGACTTTTCCAATTTAAGCTTCACTAACTTGGGACGTTTTAGTTCATTCATGGAGACTAAAGTGGGCACAGAGACATACACATAGATAATTGTTGATAAAGAACCCTTGCTAAACGCTGTGATAGGAAGATAATAGAAGGCTCTGAGTGCACACACAGTGGAGTTGGATTAGCTCTGCAGAGGGGATGGTGTAGAGGACTCAGGGAGGGTGTATCATTAAATCTATGCCCAGAAGAACTTCTGTGCACAGAGATGAGAAGCCAGGAAGAGTGGGAACGAGGAACAAAGTCCTACCCTGCAGCCCTGTAGGGGTTACAGAGCTAAAGTAATAATTAAAAAAGAGCATACAATGGTGCCGTGTGGTTTGCTGGCTGATAAAATCAAGAGATCAGTTTCCACCCACTAAATCTTCTTGCTGAAAACCTGCATGAGAAAGATCAAACTGGATACGAAAGTCAGTGGATATGAAAGTGTTCTGAAGCTACTGGATTCTAAAATCTGTATTTTTTTAATGTTACTTAATAAGCACATATTTATACAACAGCTCCTATTCAAGTCCCACTAGGACAAAAACAAAATTAGTGAAGGCTGCCTACTTTGCTGTAGCAAAGGGACGTCTTTCATCCCTTGCCTGTATTTTATGGAACCCAGCACTCCTACACTGTTACATCACAGCTCTTCCGAGGGTTCCAACCAAGAGATATTCTCCCTTAAGATAGTAGCCAATGGACTGGACATTGGCTTGCGAAGATTTTGTTTTGGTGACTTTTTGAAGAGCCAGCTTTCAACAATGGCCACCTCTCCAGTCTCCTCAATCAGCTGACTCAACCATTACCTGTAACCTGATCGCTAGCCCAAAGCAACTTCTATTTGTTCCTTTTATTCTGTAACACTTTTTAAAGGGAACGATTTCCAAATTAGTCATGACAAACTGATTTGTTTTTATTATGTGTGTGTGTGTGTGTGTGTGTGTGTGTGTGTGTGTGTGTGCCACAACATGTGTAGTCAGAAGACAACATGTGTAAGTTCTCTTCTGGATGGGTTTCAAGGATCAAGCTTAAGTTGTATGGCTTAGCCGTAAGTTCCCTTACCTTGCCAACCCTTGCCAACAAACTAATCTTACTACAGCAATTAATAACTCTAAAACCTCAGTAACTTTAACAGTAAAAGCATCCTTCCTTTCATAACACATCTATGGTGAGTTGAAGTAGAACCATGTGTTACTGTTGCTCATGAACAGTGACTAACAGAGGAATCACCATCTGGGATGTTGTGGTACTCCAAAACAGACTGGTGAGAACACCCAGGACGGTTCATGAGATTATCACAGTCTAGCTTAGTGCGCACAGGCATGGCATTCATTGGTCTACCTGGCGTCATGATATCACAGTATAGCTTAGTGTGCACAGGCATGGCATTCATTGGTCTACCTGGCATCATGATATCACACTCTAGCTTAGTACACACAGGCATGGCGTTCATTGGTCTACCTGGAGTCATGATATAATAGTATAGCGTAGTGCACACAGGCATGGCACTCATTGGTCTACCTGGTGTCATGATATCACAGTCTAGCTTAGTGTGCACAGGCATGGTCTACTTGGTGTCATGATATCACAGTCTAGCTTAGTGCACACAGGCATGGCATTCATTGGTCTACCTGGCGTCATGAGGACCAGGGAACATCACAGGCATATTTGATGAGAATTGCTGCCCCTAACCCAATAAGCTGGTGTAAGAATTTAAGAATCAGAGAAATACAGAAATTGTCAGCAAGGGCTTTCAAATTTGATGAAGAAAAATGCTGTAATAGTACAAGGAACATGATGCTTTGCTGAAATCACTTCCATCTGGGGTTACTTCAAGTAGAGGAAGCCACAGCTAGTCTCAGGGAACTGTCAACAGATAGATTGGATCTGACTCCTGGAACTTTGACCCAAGCTGTAAAAGAAAGAGTCCAGGTCATTTTGGGTGTGTACTAGCCATTGCTCCATTAGCCAGCCTGGAGCTCCCTTCATCAGCTTTGAACTTGGAAGATTTTGGAGTTTACAACTCTGTTAGTTGAACTGTGGTGCTGTACATGTGTAATCCCAGCACTGGGGAAGTGCAGGCAGGAGGGAGTGAGTTTAAGACTTGAGTAATACAGTCTCAAAACATTAAGAACTGGGACTATAGATCCTGTGACCACACTCTTGTCTACTATGTGCAAAAACCTGGGTTAGATCCCCATCACTGTTAATTAATTAATCAAATAATTAACCTACTAACTGGGGGAAACTTTTGGAGTTCAAGAAAATGATGCAACCAGATTTACCTTAGCTCAGAATTAATGTGAGTAGAGTGCCCAGGAAAACCATAAACTCATCCCAGCTGCTATTGGAAATATTGTTGGGCTTAGATATCGGTGTCCTGCTCAGTTTACTCCTGGAATGGGTTTGTCTTAGGGTTTCTATTGCTGCAATGAAACACCATAACCAAAAACAAGTTGAGGAGAAAAGGGTTTATTGGGCTAACACTTCCACATTGCTGTTCACCACAGAAAGAAGTCAAGGACAGGAACTCAGAGCAGGATCCTGGAGGCAAGAACTGATGCAGAGGCCATGGAGGGGAGCTGTTTACTGGCTTGGTCACCTCACCGTGGCTTGCTCAGTCTTCCTTCTTATAGAACCCAGGACCACCAGCCCAGGCATGGCACCACCCACCATGGGTTGGGCCCTCCCCCATTGATCACTAAATGAGAAAATGCCTTACATCTGGATCTCATCAAGGCATTTCCTCAACTGAGGCGCCTTCCTCTGATGACTCTAGCTTGTGTGAAGTTGACACACAAAACCAACCAATACCAGGTTGTTTGCTTGATTGTGGGAAGAATGACTTTTCTGTGGAGTTCTGTTTTCAGGTCCTGTAGCAATGCTCTAAGGCCTATCCAGGGGTCCAGTGCTTTACACATCTACTGTCACTCATTTGGATGGTGAGGTACCGGATAGAATTACCATAATCCTCAGACTTGGGATGCCAAGGCCTCAATAAACTGAGATGAACCCTCTGAAAAACACAATGAGTGACAGCCCTTCTCTAGAAAGTGCTTTCTGAGCAACAGTGATGCTGTGGGGACCCCAGTAGGCTCTCCCCACAATATCTATTACAAATCTAATAATAGCCACAAGCAAAAGAAATCACCAGAACCTAAATATCTTTCTTTCTGCCAGGAGGACAGACTAAAGATCTGCAGGGACTCAGGAAGTCAAGGAAGACCTCTCCAGACCAGTAGGGCCATGAAAATAGCAATCATATTTGCATTTTTAAAGAATAAATATTAAAAGTGTGGGGTTTCCCCACCCTACTGACTTCAGATTTCCTTTTTCTTTTGACATCCATCTCCCTGAAGGAAAGCCATGCTGGCAGGTCTCATAGCTATTTCAACCACCTAAAAAGTCAAAAAGTCCCTCTGTGCACTGAGCATCTACTCAGTGTAGTATGAAATCCCTTTTTATTAAACTGTACAAGTGAAGTCATGTAGAAGCACAAGTGCCTACACCTCATGTAGGCAGCAACTATGGGAGCCCCACTGAACAACAAATCCGATTGCATCAAGATAGACCTGGGAAGGAAGAAGAAATGGAGGGTTCTGCTAAGGCTGTAACTGCCAACCATTGAGGAAGGTAGGTAGTAGGAAAAATGGTACCCAGAGCCTGAGCTCAGGATAGTGAACCAAGGGTATACAAGTCATCCAGCAAACGTTTTTGGAAACTCTCCTTATATTAAAAAAGAGGACCCTGAAAGTGAATGGCAACACTCAGTAAAAAATTGATGAAACAGTAGAAGGTAAGGGTAAAAGAATCCAAAATTCATGTCCTAAAATAATACAGTTTTAGAATGGAGTCATTTGCTCCATCATTAACTTTATAAATAAAGAAACAGTGACTCAGGGTGGTGATGTGCATGATTCAAAACTAAAGACACAGAGTACCAGGAGGTACTGCTTTGCCAGTGGGTTTCATGTAAATTCCCATAACCTTTACTTTTTAAAATTAGAAATAAAGAGAACATGTCATTTTTATCATAGTTGGAGTTCCCTGCAAGTGGACTCTAAGACAAGCGTTTGTTTTCCAGTTTGTGAGGTGAGGAGACCCTGATAGGGGAGCAAGGAAGTGACAGGGAGATGAGGAGTATTACAAGCCAACAAACCAGTCCCTCCCAGGATGGATATAACCCAGGGGCAGTCCATGGTTGCTTTCCTTTTTAACTCTTTGGTACCCACCACCCAGCTCCCAAATAAATATACAGAGACTTATTCTTACTTACAGAGGCCTTGCCTTAGCTTGCCTTGTTTCTAGCCAGCTTTTCTAACTTAAATTATTCTGTTTCTCTTTTACTACATTTTTTTGCCTCTGGGCTTTTTACCTTTCTTTATTCTATATATCTTTCTTTCCTCCTCACTCTATCCATGGCTGGTTATGTTGCTAGATGGCTAGGCTCTGGAGTCTTCCTCTCCTCCCTTTCTCTCTCCTCTGACTCCCTAGATTTTTCTTCCTATTTATTCTCTCTATCTACTGGCCCTACCTGTTTCTCTATCCTGCTTAGCTATTGGTCATTCATCTCTTTATTAAACCAATCAGGTGTTTTAGGCAGGAAAAGTAACACAGCTTTACAGAGTTAAACAAATGCAACATAAAAGAACACAACACACCTTTGCATCATCAAACAAATATTCCACAGGTAACACATCTTAAATTAATATTCCACAACAGTAGTCTGGGAAGTGGGGATATCCACTTTGGAGTTCTCCACATGTGGAAACAGGAAGTAGGTTATCCACCAATTTCTATTTGTGGTTGGATGTGTTATTGGCCTAAACAGAGCCATTCCAGGCCTTTGCTGCAAGCGAATTGAGCTGACTACCCTGCCTTCTTCAAAAGCAGTACTCCAGCAAAACGTTAAAAATGTTGGAAATGCTGATGGCTGAAAATAAGCATGTATGAGGCACCGTCAACTGCCAGCAAAATCAGTTCAAAGATGTTTTTAGTCTTGATTATCCACTACTTAGCTAGGTTTCTGTCCACTTTTAGAGCATGGATAAGTAACAAGTAGAGAACTTGCATCCTCTTGTTTGCTGTCTCACACAGTTCTCTATAGGTGCAACCTGACAGAATGCACAAATGCTTCCCCAGTCTTGCCCCCATTCACTCTTGCTAACTCTGTGCCATTAATGTTACCGCTAGCTGGATATTACCATAATGTGCTTTACAGCACAAATCACCTCCTACTTACCAGCTTGTCATTGTGGTGGCCAAAAAACGATTCACATTGATGTGAATTTTTGTTAGCTTCAAAATGGATGCAGATGCATTCCATATATCCAAATATGATGGTGTTTTAAATTAATGAGTCATAGTAAGGTTGAGTTGATCCCTAGAGCACAGGTCATGGAATTGGAAAGTACGAAATAATCTTCAGTGTTTTTGTTAATGTATCAAAGAGATCTTTAAGTATGCATCACATTGTTCTTTTTTATGATATTTTTCTTTCATGTTTCTTTATTAAGAAATTTTCTACTCACTACACATACTATCCACAGATCCCCCTTCCTCCCTCCTCCTACCCCCTAGCCCTCTTTCCCAAGCCACCCCGCATCCCCAAATCCCCCAAATCGAGGTCTCCCATGAGGAGTCAGCAGAGCCCAGCACACTGAGCCTAGGCAGGTCCAAGCCCCTTCCCACTGCACCAAGGCTGTCAAGATGTCACACCACAGGCACCAGATTCCAGATGCAGCCCATAGACCAGGGACAGATCACGATCCCCCTGCCTGGGTGCCCCCCAAACAGTTTGAGCCAAACAACTGTCTTACATATCCAGAGGGCCTAGTCCATGGGGGCTTCACAGCCACCAGTCCACAGTTCATGGGCTTCCACTAGTGTGGCCAGTCATCACTGCACATCCTCCCATCATGATCTCAACATCCCTCACCTGCAGTATCTCTCCTCTCTCTCATCAATTGGATTCCCAGAGCACAGCCTGTTGCCTGGCCATGGATCTCTGCATCTGCCTCCATCAGTCACTGGACAAAGGCTCTAGGAAGACAGCTAGGTTATTTGCTAGGCCGGTCACCAGAGTAGGCCAGTCCAGGTGCCCTCTGGACCACTGCCAGCAGACCAAGGTGGGGTCAACCTTGTGGATTCCTGAGAGCCTCCCCAGCACCCTGCCTCTTCCTATTCCCATGATGTCCTCATCTGTCATGGTATCTTCCTCCCTGCCCTCCCACTCTGTCCCTGTTCCAGCTTGACCCTCCCATTTCCCTAGGTTCTCATCCCCCACTCCTTGCCCTCTGCCACCCCTAACCCCCGCCACCCAGCCCACTCATGTAAATCTCATCCACTTCTCCTTCACAGGGTCATCCATGTGTCCCTCCTAGGGTCTTTCCCTGTTATCTAGCCTCTCTGGAGTTGTGGGTTGCAGTCTGGCCATCCCTTCCCTCCCATTTAGTATCCACTTATGATTGAGTACATACTATGTTTGTCCTTCTGAGTCTGGGTTACCTCACTCAAGATGATATTTTCTAGATCTATCCATTTGCCTGCAAACCTCATGATGTCATTGTTTTTCTCTGCCGAGTAGAACTCCCTTGTGTATATGTGCCATATTTCTTTATCCATTCTTCAGTTGAGGGGCATCTAGGTTGCTTCCAGGTTCTGGCTGTTACAAACAATGCTGCTATGAACACAGTTGAGCATGTGTCCTGGCATCATTCTTACAAATGAAACATGTCTTACTGAGAAAGAAATCTGTGTCTCAAATAGAGCTCTATATAGTCTATGGATGTTAACTTAAAAATACTGCTTGAGAAGTAGATATCTAGAGAAGCTAAATTTGGAGTCATTTTAAAGTACAAATTTCTGACAAGAACTTGGAGTGCAACCTATCACCCCAGAAAGAAAAATAAAAAATAAAGTAAGTGTAGATTTAAAACGGACTTGGATTTCTTTAAAGCCCTGAAAAATGTTAGCATTTAGTAATGACATTCCCATCCATTTGACCTCTGCTTGACACACTGAATTGCTCTGAACAGCTGTAGCCAGACACATAAGTTCTACATCTTAACTCTTGCTTCTCTAATTTGTCCAAAAAATACACATTAAAGAATGCCAAAGATAGACCAGTAATAACAACAAAAAAGCAGAGCAATATGTAATTACAAAATCCACATCTACCAGGGAAAGCATTGCCAACACTTTGTCACAAACTTTGACAACGTTCTGAGTGGAAATAGCTCAGTCTTAGGTATATGCCATACTTCTTATCTGACTCCATGAATTCAAAGATGACTAGGTGCATGGGCCCTGAACTGTTCACAAATTCAAAACGTTAATGTTTGTGCTTTTATTCTATTATTTTATGGGTATGGGTGCTCGGTCTACATGTATGCCTGTGCAATGAATGAGTACAGTGCCCATGCAGACGAGAAGAGACATCAGATCCTAAGTGGAATTACAGAGGATTGTGAGCACATGTGGGTGCTGGGAATCAAACCCAGGTCCCCTGGAAGAGGAGCCAGTGCTCTTAAACATCAAGCCATCTCTCTAGGCCCCTCAAGCTATTTTTTTAAGAGGATAGAATAATCCTACTTTGGAGACTCTCCCACTCTGGGAGTTACTGTTCTCACTCTTGGTAGTTTTATGTGGCGCTATGGTATGCATTAAGCGGTGCTGTTTACCGTATGAGAAAAGCCACGAGGTAAAACAAAGCCCTCTATAAGAGTTTATTAAGAAAAGGTATGCTTAGGCCTATGGAGATTGTGCAGAGAGAGAGAGAGGAAGAAGAGAAAACAAGAGGAGTCTGTGACCTGCGTTTTATAGATTCCCCCACACATGCGCATATGGACTTACATAGCTATGCCACACTCATGCATAGATTACATGGTCACGCAACACACAGATTACATAGGATGTAAGGAATGACTAAACCTCTTCCTTGGCTACTGGACAGTGTATGTGCAGCCATGTAACAACAACTATTCCTTAATAAGTCTATCTTACCTCTGCTTTTAAAAATTAGGGGCAAGAAGGAGTACATTCACATTGTTGACCTATTTATTAACTACACTGTAATACAATTAATTATAAGAAATACAAGGTATAGAAAAGAGGTGTTATTTTAAGGAAGCTAAGAAAGTTTATTTTAAGGAAGCTAAGAAAGGCTAGTTATAAACTAATTTTCATGCATGAGCTGTCTTTGACACTTGGGTGGCACTATACTTTGACACTTGGGTGATTCAGCTCCACAAATGTGGAAGACAGCAACAGACTTTGTAATCACACAGTTTTTAGTAATCCTTCATGGTTTTCACCTTGGCCACATATTAGAATTACCTGGAGAGCCATTAGAAAACACAGTTCCAAGACCTCACCTGGCAGCTCTGAAAGTAAACCACGACATGAAATGATTTTAATGTTCTTCCAGAGTTACAAATTAGCACTTATTTTTGGTAGGAAAAAACAATAGGGTACTTTTAATAAAAATGATTTATTAACTTCCTAATAAGCCATGTTCTAAATATATAATTATCTGTAAAGTTCAGTATTTTATTGTACAAGTAGATAATATTGACTTAATCATTAATCAACAGGCATTCAATGAATACCTACTATGTGCCAAATGTGGTGATTAGTATTATGTGTATAAAAATTAATAAGGCATAGTCATTGATTCTGTGTGCTGAAAGGAAGACATTCATTTGTTTAATTGGATAATTAGTATGTACTGCCATAAATATTTTAAGAGGTTAAAATGTAGATGAAACACACAAAAAGGAAGTCACTAATTCTACCTAGGAAAGCCAGAAAGGGCTTCATTAGAGAAAGTAAAAATCAATTACAAATTGAAGCTGAGTTGTGAAAAACATGGAAAGAGGAACTACTGTAATTCTTTAAAACAAAGCCTTCTATGAGCAAAGGAGCTGAACAGATTTGTCCCTAAAGAACATATACATATGACCAATAGGTCCATAAAAATATTTTTGACCTTATTAATAATTAAGAAAATGCAAATCCAAACTATAGTGAATTATCACTTTGAAACCTTGGTAATGGTTGCTATAAAAAATAAGTCAATACAATAATAAATGTTGAAGAGAATGTAGTGAAATCATGTACTGTACAATGCTGGTGGGAATCGAAATGGTACAGCCACTATAGAAAACAGTCTAGTGATTTCTCAATCAGTTAAAAAGAAGATTACCATAAGATCCAGGAAATGTGCAGTTCCAATTTGTCTATTTACCCAAAAGAATTCTAAGTTCTTAAAAAGGCATCTATACACCCGTGTTCATAAAAGCATTACTGACAGAGGATAAAGTTATCAAGGTGTCCATCAAGGATAAGCAAAATGTGACACATATACACTATTCAGTCTTAGCAAGGAAGAAAGTCTGAAGTGTTCTTCAGTCATTGGGTGTATAACATTAAATTACATAAGCCACATAAACAATAGATTGTTTGGCGTACAGTTGTGGAGTCCAAGAGCAAAGCACTTCCTGAAGTCTTTCATGTTGCTTCATAACATGGTAGAAGGTAAATCCTGCAAGACAGAGGAAAATCAGTCTGAATTTGTCCTTTTTTGAGTGTCTAGCACCAAGGCTAATTAATCTCTTAGATTGTAATGGCATTAATAGCAGAGCCCATGTGCTCTAAGTCTCCAAGATCCTCCCTCTTACTGCTGTCATAACTGCAGTCAATGATGGTGACGAAGGGTACTTCAAAACTACAGGATCCACCCAGAGCTCAAAACATTGCAAAGTTGCAATGATTACGGATATTATAAAACTAGATAGACAAAGTAATAGAAAGAATGCTTAGTTCTGGGATAGGAAGATACTTGTATTCAGTAAACTATGTGCTGCAAAAGCATGAAGACCTGAGTTCAGATCCTCAGCACCCACATTTCATCTGGCTCAGGTGAGCATGTCTGCAGCCCCAGCACCGGGATGGAGCCCTGAAACTCACTGCCCACCACCCGAGGAAAACTGGTGAGCTTCAAACTCAGCCAAAGACTGTCTCCAAGAGGGAATGTGGAGAGCAGTCAAACAGGACACCTGAAGTCACCCTCTGATTTCCACATGGAAGTGTATGTGCACCTGCACACATTCACCAAAAACTAAAATAAATAAAATTATACAGAATGAGAGAAACAGATGGGACAAAGAGTAATCAGTTCAGAAACAGAATTAGAAACATATTTCAAAGTTCAGTATATTCAGTATAACATAAAAGTGTATCCCAGCTCAGAGTGAAATTAAAAATTCTTTTTTAAAAAGAGAGAACAATTGAGAAGTGTTTAGGAAAAAAAATATTTCTCATGTCACTATATTCTAAACATTCAGGTGAATTAAATTAAATATAAGAACAAAATATGGTAAGAAGTTATGGACAATTATGTATTAAGTCATTAAAGGTAGAAAGGTTTTCATAAACTTTAAAATGATGGGCAATCTTAAAAAAGAATATGACAGATATAGTTACAAAATATTAAAATTGAAAGGTTTGAAGTTTTACCAAAATTAAAATAACAAGAAATTTTCAACCAAGGCAATAGGGTTAATACCTGCTCTCCCAGTGTGCTTTCTATCGCTGTGATGAAACACTGAACAAAGGCAACTTGGGGAGGAAGGGGACTATTTCACAGTACACATTTCTAGAGGGAAGTCAAGGCAGGAAGCTGGGGGCCAGAAATGAAGCAGAGCCCATGGAGGAAAGCTCTTTGGCTTGTTCATGGATTCTCAGCTTGCTTTCTTGTACTATCCAGAACCAACAATCCATAGATGGCATCTCCCACAGTGAAGTGGGCCTTCATATATCAATCATTAACCAAGAAGCTACCTACAGTTGTGTAGAAAGTCCAACAGGAACTCCCATCTGGACAAGAGGTGAGTGCCTGGGGTTGTAGTCAGAGAGGCAACCACCTCTGGGTCCCACCCCTGGGCACCAGCCATCCCGGGAGGACCTGCCCAATTTGGCCCCAGTTTCCAGCCAAACTGCTACCCCTGTGGGAAGGCTCCCCTTTTCCAAGACTGCAGGCAGACCCTGAAGTCTCTACACCCTTCCCCCACACCCATTTGCCTGAGACCCCCCATCCCCACTGGGAAGGTTCCCCCTCTCCAAGACCCTCTGATGAACCCTACAACCTCCACGACCTGCCCCCACACCCATCTACCAGAGACCCCAGACACTTCCTGAGACTTAGAAACCAGCCCGCAGCTTCCATCCTTCCCTGGAACTCCCATCAGGACCAGAGGTGAGTGCCTTGGGTTGTAGTTAAGGAGGCAACCACCTCTGGGTCCCACCCATGGGCACCAGCCATCCTGGGAGGACTTGCCCAACTTGGCACCAGTTTCCAGCCATTCGTCAGGCCCTGCAGGAAGGCTCCCCTTTATAAAGACTGCAGGCAGAAGCTATGGTCTCCACACCCTGCCCCCAACAACCATTTGCCAGAGACCCCAGCCACTTACTGAGACTCAGAGACCAACCCCCAGCTCCCATACGCCCTGGAACTCCCATCTGGACCAGAGCTTCCATCCTGTCCCAGAACTCCCATCTGGACAAGATAAGGAGACCCCAGGGACTTCCTGAGACTCAGAGTCCAGCCCCCCCAGCTCCTATCCCGCCAGCACTCTCATCTGGACCAGAGCTTCCATTTGGACCAGAGAGAGGCTCCCTAAATCTGTCAGCTCTGTCTGGACCAAGTACGCTGATAAGACCAAGAACGAACCCACAAGGAGATGGGCAGTCGTCAAGGCAGAAGTACATACAACAAAATAAAGAGCAATACAGTATCACCAGAACCTAGACCTTCTCCAACAGCTAGACCTGAACATCACGGAATGGAAGAAGAAGAAGAAGAAGAAGAAGAAGAAGAAGAAGAAGAAGGAGAAGGAGAAGGAGAAGGAGAAGGAGAAGGAGAAGGAGAAGGAGAAGGAGAAGGAGAAGGAGAAGGAGAAGGAGAAGGAGAAGGAGAAGGAGAAGGAGAAGGAGAAGGAGAAGGAGAAGGAGAAGGAGAAGGAGAAGGAGAAGGAGAAGGAGAAGGAGAAGGAGGAGAAGAAGGAGAAGAAGGAGAAGAAGGAGAAGAAGGAGAAGAAGGAGAAGAAGGAGAAGAAGGAGAAGAAGGAGAAGAAGGAGAAGAAGGAGAAGAAGGAGAAGAAGGAGAAGAAGGAGAAGAAGAAGAAAACAACCTTATAAGTAACATCATGAAGAGGCTACAGCCTTATATAGAAGAAATCAAAAACAAAGTGGAGGAACAGACAAACAAAAAATGGGAAGAACGCTATAAAAAAAAAAAAAAAAAAACTAGAGGAAAGGACAATTAAAGCAGAAGAAAACAATAAGTCCATGAAAGAAAATCATGAAAAAGCAATGAAACAGATGAGGGAAACAGTCCAAGATCTGAAGAGGGAAATAGAAAAAATGAAGAAGACACTAGCAGAAGGAATGCTGGAAATAGAAAATCTGAGTAAACGAACAGGAACTTCAGAGGCAAGTATAACCAACAGAATGCAAGAGATGGAAGAGAGGATCACTGGTGTTGAAGATAGGTTAGAAGAAATAGATTCATCAGTCAAAGAAAACACTAAAGCCAACAAAGTCATGACCCAAAATGTCCAAGAAATTTGGGACACCATGAAAAGACCAAACCTACGAATAATAGGGATAGAGGAAGGAGAAGAATACCAGCTCAAAGGCACAGAAAATATATTTAACAAGATCATAGAAGAAAACTTTCCCAACTTAAAGAATGAAATGCCTATGAAGATACAAGAAGCCTATAGAACACCAAACAGACTAGACCCCCCAAAAAAGTCCCCTGGCCACATAATAATTAAATAACTAAACATACAGAATAAAGAAAGAATATTAAGGGCAGCAAAGGAAAAAGGCCAAGTGACTTATAAAGGCAAACTCATCAGAATAACACTCGATTTCTCAATGGAGACTTTGAATGCCAGAAGGCCCTAGACAGATATAATGCAGACACTAAGAGACCATGGATGCCAGCCTAGACTAATATATCCAGCAAAACTTTCAATCATCATAGATGGAGTGAACAAGACCTTCCAAGACAAAACCAGATTTAAACAATACTTATCCACAAACTCACCCCTACAGAAAGCACTAGAAGGAAAATTCCAACCTAAGGAAGGCAGATACACCCATGAAAACACAGGCAATAGATAACACCACAGCAGTAAACCCCAAGGAAGAGAAGTACACAGACACTACCACCAAAAAGTAAAAATAATAACAGGAATGAACAATCACTGACCATTAATATCCCTTAATATCAATGGACTTAATTCACCTATAAAAAGACACAGACTAACAGAATGGATATGAAAACAGGACCCATCTTTCTGCTGCATACAAAAACACACCTCAAATTCAAAGATAGACACCTCCTAGGAATAAAAGGCTGGGAAAAGACTTTCCAATCAAATGGTCTTAAGAAGCAAGCTGGTATAGCCATCCTAATATCCAGCAAAATAGACTTCAAACTAAAATCAATCAAAAGAGATGATGAAGGACATTACATACTTATTGCAGGAAAGATCCACCAAGATGAAGTCTCAATTCTGAACATTTATGCCCCAAACACAAGGGAACCCACATATATAAAAGAAACATCACTAAAGCTTAAATCACATATAAAACCCCACACATTAATAGTGGGAGACTTCAACACCCCACTTTCACCTCTGGACAGATTGGCCAAATTGAAACTTAACAAATACATAATGGTCTTAACTGATGTTATGGCTCAAATGGACTTAATCGATATCTACAGAACATTCCACCCAAACAAAAAAGAGAATATACCTTCTTCTCAGCACCCCATGGATCCTTCCCTAAAATTGACCACATACTTGGCCACAAAGCAAATCTCAACAGATACAAAACAATTGGAATAACCTCCTGTGTTCTATTGGACCACCATGGTTTAAAGTTAGATTTCAACAACAACAACAAAAAAAAAAAAAAAACCTACAGAAATCCTACAATCTCATGGAAACTGAATAATGCTCAACTGAATAACCAATGAGTTAAGGAAGAAATAAAGAAAGAAATTAAAGACTTCCTAGAGATCAATGAAAATGAATACACCACATACCTAAACTCATGGGACACTATGAAAGCAGTGCTAAGAGGGAAATTCATAGCACTAAATGCCCACATAAAGAAGCTGGAGAAATCTCATGCTAGGGATTGACAGCACACCTGAAAGCCCTTGAACAGGAAGAAGCAAAGTCCCCCAGGAGGAACAGACACCAGGAAATTATCAAATTGAGAGCTGAAATCAATAAAATAGAAATAAAGAGAACAATACAAAGGATTAATGAAACAAAGAGTTGGTTCTTTGAGAAGATCAACAAGATAGACAAGCCCTTATCCAAACTAACCAAAAGACACAGAGAGAGCATCCAAATTAACAAAATCAGAAATGAAAAGGGGGACATAACAACAGACAATGAGGAAATCCAGAGAATCATCAGGTCATACTTCGAAAACTTCTACTCCACAAAACTGGAAAATCTAAAAGAAATGGATAATTTTCTGGATAGGTACCACATACCTAAGTTAAATCAAGACCAGATAAACCATTTAAATAGTGCAATAACCCCTAAGGAAATAGAATCAGTCATTAAAAGGTTCCCAACCAAAAAAAGCCCTGGACCGGATGGTTTCACTGCAGAATTCTACCAGATCTTCAAAGAAGACTTAATACCAATACTCTTTAAATTGTTCCACACAATAGAAGCAGAAGGTATATTACCAAACTCCTTCTATGAGGCTACAATTACCCTGATTCCTAAACCAAACAAAAATGCAACAAAGAAAGAGAACTACAGACCGATCTCCCTCATGAACATTGATGCAAAAATACTCAATAAAATACTGGCAAACAGATTCCAAGAACACATCAAAACATCCACCATGATCAAGTAGGCTTCATCCCAGGGATGCAAGGGTGGTTCAACACATGAAAGTCCGTCAATGTAATACACCATATAAACAAACTCAAAGAAAAAATCCACATGATCATCTCACTAGACGCAGAAAAGGCATTTGACAAAATCCAACACCCCTTCATGATAAAGGTCTTGGAGCGATTAGGAATACAGGGAACATGCCTAAACATAATAAAGGCAATCTACAGCAAGCCAACAGCCAACATCAAATTAAATGGAGAGAAACTCAAAGCAATACCACTAAAATCAGGAACAAAGCAAGGCTGCCCCTCTCCCCATACTGATTCAATATAATATTTGAAGTTCTAGCCAGAGCTATAAGACAACATAAGGAGATTAAGGGAATACAAATTGGAAAGGAAGAAGTCAAGCTTTCCCTATTTGCAGATGACATGATAGTATACATGAGTGACCCAAAAATTCAACCAAGGAACTGATACAGCTAATAAAAAGCTTAAGTAACATAGCAGGATACAAGATCAACTCAAAAAAATCAGTAGCCCTCCTATATACAATAGACAAACAGGCTGAGAAGGTAATCAGAGATACATCACCCTTTACAATAGCCACAAATTATATAAAATACCTTGGAGTTACTCTAACTAAGCATGTGAAGGACCTATATGACAAGAAGTTTAAGTCCCTGAAAAATGAAATTGAAGAAGATGTCAGAAAATGGAAAGATCTCCCATGCTCATGGATAGGCAGGATTAACATAGTAAAAATGGCGATCTTACCAAAAGCAATCGACAGATTCAGTGCAATCCCCATCAAATTACCAACACAATTCTTCACAGATCTGGAAAGAATAATACTCAACTTCATATGGAAAAACAAAAAACCCAGGATAGCCAAAAGAATCCTGTACAATAAAACAACCTTTGGATGCATCACAATCCCCGACCTCAAGCTCTACTCTAGAGCTACCATAATAAAAACAGCTTGGTACTGGCATAAAAACCGACATGTGGACCAATGGAATCGAATTGAAGACCCTGACATTTTAACCCACATACTTATGAACATATAACTTTTGACAAAGAAGCCAAAAATGTGCAATGGAAAAAAGAAAGCATCTTCAACAAATGGTGCTGGCATAACTGGATGTCAATGTGTAGAAGGCTGCAAATAGATCCACATCTGTCACCATGCACAAAACTTAAGTCCAAGTGGATCAAAGACCTCAACATAAATCCAGTTACTCTGAACCTGATAGAACAGAAAGTAGGAAGTAGTCAAGAATGAATTGGCACCAGAGATCACTTTCTAAATATAACAACAGTAGCACAGGCACTGAGAGAAACAATCAATCAATGGGACCTGTTGAAACTGAGAAGCTTTTGTAGAGCAAAGGACATGGTCAACAAGACAAAGCGACAGTCTATAGAATGGGAAAAGGTCTTCACCAACCCCACATCTGACAGAGAGCTGATATCCAGAATATATAAAGAACTCAAGAAATTAGACATCAAAATGCCCAGCAGTCCAATTAAGAAATGGGCTATAGAACTAAACAGAGAATTCTCAACAGAGGAAGTTCAATGGCTGAAAGGCATTTAAGGAATTGCCCAACATTCCTAATTATCCAGGAAATGCAAATCAAAATGACTCTGAGACACCACCTTACACCTGTCAGAATGGCTAAGATGAAAAACACAGAAGACACCTTATGCTGGAGAGGATGTGGAGCAAGGGGAACTCTCCTCCACTGCTCATGGGAATGCAAGCTTGTACAGCCACTTTGGAAATCAATATGGCACTTCCTTAGAAAATTGAGAATCAATCTCCCCCAAGACCCAGCTATAGCACTCTTGGGCACATAACCAAGTAATGCTCAATCATATCACAAGGGCATTTACTCAGCTATGTTCATAGCAGCATTGTTTCTAATAGCAAGAACCTGGAAACAACCTAGATGCCCTTTAACTGAAGAATGAATAAAGAAAATATGGTACATATACACAGTGGAGTACTACTCAGCAGAGAAAAGCAATGACATCATGAGATTTGCAGGCAAATGGTTGGATCTAGAAAAAATCATCCTGAGTGAGGTAACACAGACTCAGAAGGACAAACGTGGTATGTACTCACTCATAGGAGGATACTAGATGTAAAACAAAGATGACTAGACTGCTACACAACTCTAGGGAGGCTACCTAGAAAACGGGACCCTAGGAAAGACACAGGGATCACCCAATGACAGAGAAATGGATGAGATCTACATGAACAACCTGGACGACAGTGGGAATACTGAAGGGCAAGGTTTGAGGGAAAGAAAGCTTAGGGGAGCAGGAGATCCCAGCTGGATCAAGAACAGAAAGGGAAAACAAAGAATAACAGACCATGATAAATGAGGACCACATGAGAACAGGAATAGGCAGAGTGCTGGAGAGGTCCCCAGAAATCCACAATGATACATCCTCTGTAGACTGCTGGCAATGGTTGAGAGAAAGCCTGATCTGACCTAGTCTGGTGATCAGATGGCCAAACAACCTAACAGTCATGCTGGTACTCTCATCCAATAACTGATGGAAGTGGATGCAGAGAGCCTCAGCCAGGCCTCAGGTGGAGCTCCAGGTGTCTAATTGTTGAGGAAAAGGAGGGACTGTAAGAGTGTGAATTGTTGAGACCAAGATTGGAAAAAGCACAGGGACAAATAGCCAAACGAATGGAAGCACATGAATTATGAACCAAAGGCTGTAGAGCCCCCAGCTGGATCAGGCCCTCTGGATAAGCGAGACAATTGAATAGCTTGAACTGTTTGGGAGGCATCCAGGCTATGGGACCAGGACCTGTCCTTAGTGCATGAGCTGGCTGTTTGGAACCTTGGGCTTATACAGGGACACTTTGCTCAGCCTGGAAGGAGGGGACTGGACCTGCCTGTACTGAATGCACCAGGTTTAAATGAATCCCCAGGGGAGTCTTGGCCCTGGAGGAGATGGGAATGGAGGTGAGGGGGTGGGGGAAGAAGGAGATGGCTGATGTGTAAAATTAAAACACAAATATAATAATAATAATAATAATAATAATAATAATAATAATAATAATAAAAGAAAGTCCAACTGGATGCTAGTGGTTCCTCTTGAGGGTTCTTCTCCTGAAGGTGACTCAGCTTGTATCAGACTGGGGAAACCTAAGCGGGTCTCCTGGATTCTATTGAAAACTAATACATCAGGAACAAAACACTACAAGCCTATTGGAAGGGAATTTGAATGGACAAATTATTAACATGAAAATAAAGGAATAATAAGCAAATGAGAAATTTTTGACATCAAAGATACTAACACATACATCGTCACTGTGATCCAGTAACACGGCCACAAACCACAAAATGAGGCGTAAAAAGGAATTAGGAAATTTCTTTGCATTACAAAAGAATGCCCATTTTGTTTCATGTAGTTCTCTCATACCAAATTTGAATTTCTTAAGCTCAAAACTCTTGAAGATTGGGCACAGTGGCACAAACCTGAGTCCTAGCAATCAGCTAGGGGGTAGGCCACAAGTTCAAAGTCCAAACCTGTATATCGAGACCTGAGTCTCAAAACCAAAACCAAAACAGCCCCTGAGAAAGCAAGAGTCAGGAAACTAGCATATTTGAGGGTAAATGTGTGTGTGTGTGTGTGTGTGTGTGTGTGTGTGTGTGTGTGTGTGTGTGTGAATAGCAGAGTGTGTACTTTGGTGTCAGTAAAACAAGTACTCTTGTGAACAAAGGAGAACGTTGGAGTAATAAAGTGAATTTATGTTGAATTCTCTTAGACGTTCTAGTCCTTTGGATGATAGTTCTAGAGCACATGTGTTTGGCTGGAAAGGGCACTCAGCAGACGGCTGTGCATTAGAGGAGAAAAGGGAAAAACGACATACTTCAGAAACCTTCTGGCCTTCACTCTAGAATGGGACGGGATGACAGTCTGGGAAAACCCCAATTCAAGATCGGGAGGCCTGGGTTCCAGTCCGGGATGTGGATCAAGATCAGGATCCTAAAAAGCCATAAACAAACTGAGAAGGAGTCATGAAGAAAGGAGGCTCAAGGACAAATGGAAGAATGAGGTTCAAAGCTAACCAAAGTGGGAAGTGGTGGGAGATAGCAGAAAGACACGGCTTGAAGAAGCCGGGAGAGAGCACACCTCGCTGCAAGTCCTAACGATGAGTGACTAAGAGGGAAGGGACATTAGTGGAGGGTTTCACTAGAACGAAAAGCATAAACAGATTGTTGTGGACATGTGATGTGGAGAGGATAGGATACCCACAATAAAAACATCCTTTTCAAGAAGTTTGGTGGGAAAGACTAGGGCACTGTTCTGAAGTAAAACTGTTGAATTTCAAAAGCAAACTGAAGCTAAAGTGCCTGTGTGTATGCACGCATCTCTTTGTTGTTATGACACTGACTCCTGGATACGTTGTTTTTAATTTTAGCCAATTGTTTCAAATTTCTTGGATCCCAAACCCTTAACTGTTTCTCAGCGTGTGTGAGCCGTCCTGTGTCATTCCTCACAATCACAGGACCTCAATGTCTATTAGACATTTGTGAGGAGAATCAAATTATCTCATCCTCTGTCCCAGTTATCCACTGTGACATTTTTCAACATTCATTAATCATCAGTCCCTTCATTTCAAGGTCTTCTGGTTTTTGTCTCGCCCAGGTAACCCTTGGGAATGTAACGCTGGCTCTGCAAACCTTTTGTTAGCCACACCCTTCCACAAACAGCCTTTAGAGTTATTTTTATAAGCTATCTGCTTTGCATAAAAAGTACCTTTGTTTTGAGGATATAGGAAGAAATTTAATTAACAGAGACAATTTCTTACAAACAAAAAGGCTAACTGCTCAGAAAGCGCTATACTTCTTGTATATGAATTCTCATTTTATTCTGAGGCCAGAGAGGAAAGATTGGGGGAACAGGTAGCATGGCAGCGTTTTCTGTTGCTCCCATCCATTCTAAACCTTGGTTACCTATGAGAGTCTTCTGTGCAAGCCCCAAGAACTCCATTTCTCCAGACAGACGCTTGTCGCAGCTACAACATGGAGCTTACAGAGGCAGATAATAGCACGTTGGTGCTGAGAGCTAACTCTGTTTTCAGCGGGGATAGGAGTTCATGACTCAGTCAAAATAAACCCCACCATCTATTGGGCTTCAGACTCTAGAATGAGAAATGAGCATGCTTCTAGAAGTTTTTTATCCAGTTTTCTCCTACTGAGGATAGGCAAGTGTATGATCTAACAAGGAGCCCCCAAACATTGCTCTCATCAGTAAAATGACTGAACAATTAACTGAGAGCCTGGACTCACATCTCCAGAAATTTAGAAATTCCCAGTGCTGCTTCCCCCTAAGTATAGAATGTTTATTTTTTAAAAGGTGGTATATAAACTATATAAATATACTGAGGCCCTTAACTCTAGAGACTGTGATGATATCAAAATGCCATTCTGGGTAACCAGTTAAGCCCATAAAAAGCTTATAAAAATATTTTATTTTTTAATATTAAGTGTGTAAGTATTTTGTATGCATGTATGTAAATTACCATATGTGTGCAGTGTCTGAGGAGGCCAGGACAGGGCATTGAGTATCTGGGAAATGAGGTGACAGCTATTGTGAGCTTCCATAGAAGAAGCTTAGTGGTCCTCTACAAAGTGGACAGTACTCTTAACTGCCGAGCTGTCTCTCCAACCCTCTACACAAAGCTCAAATGACATACACAGAGGTTGTAGGTGGGCCCACCTATGATGGGAAGTGAGTGAAGGGTCAAGAAAGTGCCTAGACAGTCCAAGACAACACTCCTCTCTGAATGCCAGCTCCCATCTTTTAAAAAGGTTCCTATGAGGAGGAGAGAGGGATAAGAAACTTTTAAATAGAAATATAGTGAAGAGGAGAAAGATAGAAACACCAGCTAACCTCGGGAGGACCTGGATCAAAACCCAATGGTCCCTTCTGCCTCTTCAAAAGGGATTTTTATAACAATGCCAGGAGGCAGGGCAAAAGACCTCCCCTTGCTAGATCAAAGCACACAGCACAGTGAAGTATAGACCCTTTCAAACACCTGATAACCACGCCTGTGGGCAAATCATCCCCTTATGCAGTCATGCTGGGTAAAGCAAGCTGAGATTCTCAGATCCTGAATAAGTTCTCACTAGGAAACCTCTGTGGGTCTCTACAATTCCCAACACTACTACATGGTTCTATATCTCTGGGCTTTTCTCCCCTTTATTGAAAGACCATCCTAACAGCTGAGCTATATTGGGACTTCTGAATTTTTAGCACATACTCTCCTTACCACTACCTGTCCCCAACCATATACCTCTGCTTACAGCCCTGCTTTAGATAATTTTATTCAAGGCTGTTCACATTCATACCCACCTAGGAAGTGGATTTTTGAAGCATAAAATTTCCTCCACCAACATACCACCCAACTGAAACATAATTGCCCACCAACTCTTCACAGAGTATGTTTTCCTTTGTTCCCACCTGCCTTGAAACTCTGGCCCTGAGACTGAATTCTATTTTTTATCAACAAAACTCATCCAATAGAACTTCCCAGGCACTGGTCATCCCAACTCAGTTCCTAGAGCAGCATGCAGGTCTCCTGATGTTGTCAGACACTGGGAGAGTGAAACAGAATCTCAGTGGATTCTGCTAATGGGAAACCTGTGGGTTCTGGCTAAGAAGGCGAGCAAAGAGAAGAGCTTGACTTCCTAGGGTCTGTCCCTTTGTATGACCACACTTTATCCACACAAGAGAACTTCACAGTGCTCTTCGAAGCTCTGCAGGTAGGGACTTCCCCTAAGTGGGACTGCCCTTTCCACCTTCCTAGTCCTCTGTCTCTGGCTTAGCTTGCCAGCTCTCTGTGCTCTTTTACGTTCTCTGTCTCTCTCTGCTCCTTTCATTGGGTGGCTGGATTTTCTCTTGTTTCTTTTTGTGCTCAGATGTCTCCGGGACATTCAGCTCTTCATCCTCCTGCTCAGGCCGCAGGTTCGCTACCAGAAAGAAGACAAGCAGGGTCGTGCCCTTTGACTTTCTAGCACCAGAGATGCACCGAGGAGAACATCCCTCTGCTTCTCTCCAGTATTAATCATCTTGGCTGCAATGGGCTTTATGAGGTAACTCACCCCTACATACCCCTCACCCCACCATGTGATCCAACTGAAAAGTAGATCAGCTGCAAACAACCCTCCTAAATTGCTTAATTTTCCCACTTACTGACCTTATGAAAGTTTGTGTCCCCTACCTCCACTCCAGGAAAACATGGACAACAATAATATCTGTGTCTAATGCACACACTGTTGAGAAGATTAAAATATTCAAAAATTGACACAGATATCAATAAGTTGAATAAATTATTATCTTTGTTGCCATTTCAGATCATAGACCCTTCTGCCCAAATGAGAAATAAAAAACAGGTATTTTAATGATTGCATTTCATAATTACTGGAAGATTTACCATAGTTTAAGAAAACACAAAGCAAGAATTAACTGGATTCTTCCGCAACTAACTCATCGATCTCATAGTGTTTCCAAAAAATAAGCAATTTCATACCTAGAACAATGCCTTTAAAGTTTTAATCTATTTGTATTGTTTCATGGGGTATTGACGACTTTAGCTTCCCACATCGTGCCCAACCTCTACCCCTTTTTCCGGATGTTTATGTTTTTAATGACCCCAGAGACATCCCATTAAGTTAATAGTTTGGAGTCACACTTGTCTTTCATTGTCCTTATTTTCAGCAGTTTGATGAAGTGCCATATATAAGTTGGCTTATCCCTAAGGTAATCCATGTTGAATGTCTTTCCTGAGCAAGAAAATGGCACACGTGGTACCTTTTCCTCCACTGCACATAAATTGCAGAGACTACCATGGGAGAATTATGAAATAAAAATGAATGCTCTTAAAAGCATTTATGGAGACTGGGAAATAAATGATAGAATTTTCTTATATTTCTTGTATATGCAGATAACAGATACATTTAATGCAAGAAGGAAATAGAATTTTAATAGAATTTTTAACTAAAGATCTTGAAACAAAACTAGACATACATTTTAATTGAATTTCTGGCTCAAATTACAGCAAACCATTATAAATCATTAGGAATCAGTTTTAAGACTGCTTTCACTTTTCTCCGTATTACAAACACAGAGGTAAGCTTTTACAGCGTCAGATAAGTGCTAATAAATTACCCGAATTTCAAAATTAATGGCTGCCCGGCTGCTTTGGGGAGATATCATTGTGTTTCATGAATATTTTGATTTTGTGATTAGATCAAAATGCACTGAATTCCTAAACAGTCATAACCAAGGTCCGCTGATCATAAACTGCTCTTTTTTAATAAATTATATTCCTCACAAATCTGCTGATATGGAATAATTAGAAATCGGTTGCCTGCATTTACTGTACCATTTGCATGACTTTAGATCTCCACCTACTGATCTAGAGCCTGGCAGGAAATGTACATTTTGTACATTTCTAAATATACCTTGCCTGCAGAGATAATGGTTTATATTGTGATGGTAAGAAGGTTTTTATTTGCAAAAAAACCAAAGAGGTGTCACTTGCCAGTTCTGGAAGACATTGATTAGGCAGTGTGTGTCATTCCTATTCAGAACTTATTATTTACAGCTTCCTTCTTCCCTCTCCTTTGTAAGAGATAACGATCTGCATCTTGTAAACTGCTTAGAGCCTGTCTATTTTGTCTTCCCAGAGAGGTCTGAAATATATTTTATAGAATGAAAGCATTTTAAAAGTAAATATAAACTGAGTAAAATAACAGTAGCTCATCTATTATATCTCCAAGTACAATCTTTAAATTAGTGATGAAGGAGTAGTCAGGTACACTGAGCAAGCAAAACAATCAGCCCTGGTGTACAGCCTTCCTTTGCTACACAAAGCACTTGTGTCCATATTTGAACCTGCCATCGTATGTTACATAATTTGTCAGTTAAGTACAGTTGGAAGGAAGACACCATTGACAATAGACTTAAGATTATTTTTCATTCTTCCAAATTAACTATCTCTTACACACTAAGTGTGAGAGCTATAATTCATTATACCTTAATATTTTTATGAACACAACTGCAAAGCTTTAAAGAGAGATTTTTCAACACAGGGGAAATACTTCTCGATAAAATAGAGAGATTCAGAAGAAAGGTACACAGGAGTGTTTGGGTTCTGGGCTGGAGAGATGACTCAGTGGTTAAGGACACTTGCTACTCTACCGGAGGACTTGGGTTTGGTTCCCAGCACCTACAGTAGACAGCTGACAGCTGCATATAACTACAGCTCCAGGTCCCCCAATATCCTTTCCCTTTTCTTCCCTGTACAGGTATCTATCTACACACACACACACACACACACACACACACACACACACACACACACACACAATACACACACACATAAATAATAAAGTAAATCCTTTTGAAAGAGTATTAGCTGATGTTTCTCAATGCCTCAGATAGAAGAAGCGGGCACTGGAGACACTCTGCCCCCACATCTCATATCCAGAGCCCCCTGCATCTACTTACATTACTATACAATGTGCCTTCCAAGTTGAGAGTGGATTCAAATGGTGGTTTTAATAGTAGTCCATGGCACATGACTCTTCCTCAGACTCAGAAGGTTGACCAATCATAATTGCTCACCTTCCAGAATCCTTGCACTTTACATCTCCATTAACCACCAAACAAAGCAAGAAATATATATTCTTAAGAATTGACGGCAAGATTTTCAATAAATAATATTTAACCTTACTGAGGATTGCACCATTCTGACACGGTGGATACACACATGTTCACTTGTTTACTGGAGAAGCAAAAAATGGGGAACATTTACATCCAGGCTTACTCTTGCTTAGCATGTTAGCAAATAAATCCAAGAATCACTCCCAAATCTTAATCAGCAGCTAAGAATGTGGTTAAGAAGCTCAGAGAATTAACTATTAAAATACCTTCCACAGCTGTTATGTGAACTAAATGAGACAAAGCATGTGAGACGTTCCAGAGCTTGGAATATGGTCAACAGTAAACGTTGTATAGAAACAAATCAAACAGAAGCCACGAGAGGAACTTGCCACATAGATTTTGGGTGTTGTTTTCATAGGACGTCTTCTACATGTGCATTCTGTGTTCAGCTATCTACAGTCTCCGTGTACAGTTTTATCAATGCTTATATTTTCGTTGAAAACATTCAGGTGAGGCTGACTGCTGATTCTGTTTTAAAAAGAGGGCATCCCATCACACGTCAGCATTTGCGTACACAGAAGGCATTTGGGGGAGGAGGCATGAGCAGTACTCCACTCCTTACTCTATGGCAGAATTTACAAACCAGAACCATATTTTCCCAAAAGTCAACTATATAATTAGGAAGCTCTATCTACTTAAATTAGCTATGTAATTAGGAAGCTCTATCTACTTAGAAAAAAAAAATTAGAGATTCCAGTCCAAGATCCCTTTTCCCTCTTGCACTGGTCCTAGGGCAGTGCATTATGGGGGGAAACAATGTGGAACAGAATTGTTGGCCTCATTACCAGGAGGCTAAAGAGACAAAGAGAAAAAGGCCAGAGTCCCTAGGTGTCCTAAAGCTTCCCACTGGGCCTCATCTTTTAAATTTCCAATGCCTCCCAATTGTCTCAAACTGAAGACCATACCTTTAACATATAAGTCTATGCAGTCATTTTAGCCCCAAGCTGTGGAACTCATTCACTGTCATGTATACATGTGCATACATACACCACACACATGTGCCCACATACATGTGAACACACACACACACACACACACACACACACACACACACACACACACACACAGGACAAACTGACCAGTGAATGGAACATTACATTATTCAGAATACACAGAGGCATCCTTTCCTACAGCCCTAAGAAAATACAAAACATTCCCACTCTCAGATACATTGTGTTCCTTTGTGACTCCCTCAAGCATGAGTCCTCTAAGTGCTCTCTTCTCTTGCTCCATCATATGGCTCTCCCCTTCCTTCACAAATCCAAGCTTATTTATTACAATGATATCAAGCTGGCTAGCATAATAGTCAGTATCCCAATTAGCTTAGGTGTGACTCTGAGGTAATGCCACTGTCCTAGCTTGGGTTACTATTGTTGTGATGAAACACCATGATCAAAAACAACTTGGGGATGAAAGGGTTTATTCTGCTTACACTTCCACATCACAGTTTACTATCTAAGGAAGTCAGGACAGGAACACCAACAGGGCAGGAACTAGAGGCAGGAGCTGATGCAGAGGCCATGGAGAAGTGCTGCTTATTGACTTGCTCCTTATGGCTTGCTCAGTCTGCTTTCTTGTAACACCCAGAACCACCAGCCCAGGGATGACATCACCCACAATGGACTGGACCCTTCCCCATCAGTGACTAATTAAGAAAATACCTGACAGGCCTGTCTACAACCCAATCTTATGAAGTCATTTTCTTAATTGAGGTTCCCTCCTCTCAGAGGACTGCAGCTTGGGTGAGGTTGACATAAAACTGTCCATCACAACTACTTACCTACAGTGGCCATAGGGAGGCAAACATCTCAAGTACTGAGACAGACTAAATGGAGTGGTTGATTTTTCTTCCATAAGAATTTCTTCTCTCAAGCCTTTTAATTGTAGTCCATGGCACTACTGTCTACTTGGTCATTTCAGTCAGTATCACAGTACTAATTCTCTGACTTTCTTTCATTTTGTATAGCTACTCTCTCTACTTCCAACACAATCCCAATACAGGTAACTACACTTCCAAATTACACCTCAAATATCTGCTTCTCTCCATTTCTACCAATAGTTCAAACTATACTCTGCCACGTCTAAACTACAGCAACTTTTTATGCAAAATCTCCTATCATCATTCTTTTTATATTATATTTAACATAAATATTTTGAAGGTAATTTGACAATATGTCCACTTACCAAAAGCATTAATAATTTTGGGTCCTGCCCTATAGTCCACGACCTTCATTTCACTGTGTTGAATGTATCATGCATGAATTCCCACCTGTGGAGAGGGCCCTGATTCCGACCAAAAATAAGCTGGTTACTCCCATAGCAGTCATACCACTACAGCACCAGTGACACAGTCTTTCCGGAAAGCAGGTATGCTACCATGTAGTCTAGCTCTCTTCTTAAGTCACCATAATCAATATTTTCATAGGGCCATTTTAGAATCTTAATCCAGTCATCTTGTGTGTGTGTGTGTGTGTGTGTGTGTGTGTGTACATGTAAATATACATAGTATGTGCATACATGTGTAAGGGTGACTGTGTAATTCTATATATTCTATACATGTGTAAGGGTGGCTGTGTAATTCTATATATTCTTTACATGTGTAAGGGTGGCTGTGCAATTCTATATATTCTATACATGTGTAAGGGTGGCTGTGCAATTCTATACAGATGAGGAGGCTGAAGGGAGGTGCTGAGATTCCTGCTCCATCACTCCACCTCAATCCTTTGAGATAGGATGTGTCCCTAAACCTGGAACTAAACTGGCCTCAAAAAGCCTAGTGATCTTCCTGTCACCTCTTCTCAGTTCTGGGCTAACAGGCTCACATCATCATGTATATTTTTGTTGTTTTAGTTTGGTTTTTGGTCTCCTCTTTATGTGGGTCCTAGGATTTGAACTTGGGTCCTCAGACTTGAGCAGTAAAGTGCTCTTACCTTCTGAATCTCCCTATCCCTGCTGACATCATTTTGCTTAAATTCCTACAGTAGTTTCTTTTTTAATCAAATCTAAATCCTTTCTATGTAACACGAATCTTAAGAGGTCTTATAATTTAAAAAAAAAACAACCCAGAGCCAGATATTGGAGTGAAAGCTGAAAGATCAGAGAAGCAGAATAGCCAGCCATTAGCTTACCTCTACAAAATCCTAAGCCTCAAGAGAGTGACTTCCTGTTTCCCCATGCCTTATATAACTTCCTGTGTCCTGCCATATTACTTCCTGGGATTAAAGGCATGTGTCACCACTGTCTGGTTCTATTTCTGTCACATAGCCCAGTGTGGTCTTGAACTCACAGGGATCGAGACAGATCTCTGCTTCCTGAGTGATAGGATTAAAGGTGTGCACCACCACTGCCTGGCCTATATGTCTAATTTAGTGGCTGGGTCTGTTCTCTGATCCCCAGGTAAGCATTATTGGTGTAAACAATATATCACCATATTACTAAGAAATAGTCAACTGTCTACCAAAATATCTCCTTTTTTCTCCAGTAATGGAGTGGTATCTGGGAGAGGAATGCCTTGGTGACAGAAACTTACAGAATTTTAGGACCTCAGTGTGATCATTTAATTAGGTTCCAATGATTATTCCAATGCAATGGAAAAGATATTCACCATTTCCACATGTACTCATTCGAGCTCAGGATGACCAAGCCCTTATTGATCTGCAATATTGGATGGAAAGAGCTAGATCCCTAACCAAGCCTGTCTATAATCCAGATTTCTGGATAAATTTAATAAGGAAAGATCCCTTAATGTTCCCCCAACTGTTTTGTGAGAGAAAACAACATCTTTGCATTGTTTGTGCCATCACATTTCACTTTGAGATCTCTTTGTGCTACACTAGATTTAAAGCAAGTAAAAATAAGTACATCGTAAATACCAGAGAAAAATTAGTAGTGTTATCCCATATTGGTGATGAGATATGCCCTAAGGCTATATTCAGGCCAGAAGAAAAGAGTGCATATAGAATACTAATGCCATCATAGTTATGAGGTCAGGGCTGCAAGTGGAAGCATACAAGTCATACACACACACACACACACACACACACACACACACACACACACACACACACACACACACACACACACACACACACACACACACAAAACCCTGGGTCTTACTAACATAAATACACAAGAGCTCCTTCTTTTATGTTGGTAGTATGAGCATAAAATTTAGGTTTACAGATTTCTGTTCTATTATTGTATGTGTGTGTGCATGTATGCGTGTGTGTGTGTGTGTGTGTGTGTGTGTGTGTGTGTGTGTGTGTGAAGGTCAGAGGAAAAGCTGTGGGAGTTTTTCTCTCCTTCCACCATGTGAGTATGTGAGTCCTAAGAATCAAACTTGGGTTATCATCCTTGGTGCCAAGCAGCTTTACCCACTGACCCGTCTCTCAGGCCTTTTAACATAAGCAAATTCTCTTCTGCCACAATCCTGATTCTCTTCTGCCACAATCCTGATCTTTCCAGTGGGCATGTCACCATGGCACCAACTAGGATGCTGAGTACCTCCAGTTTCACTTCTCTGGAGCTATGAGACTACATTGTCACCTAACTTATTGCATTATTAATTGCATTATTATTTAAATTTATTCCCATCTGTGGCAGGTTCTTTGACATTTATTCTAAATTCTCATATCTTTAATTTAAATTTTATTTTACTTTTATTCAATGTTCATGAGTGTTTTGCCTGCATATATGTGTGTGCACCACATGCATCCCTAGTGCCCTTGGAAGTCAGAGAGGGTGTCGGATCCCCTGAGACTGGAGTTATAGATGGTTATGAGCTACCATGTGGTGCTGGAAATCAAACCTGAGTCCTCTGCAAGAGCCATGAAAGCTCTAAGCCACAGAGCCACCTCCCCGGTCCCACTGTCACAACCAACATTTTGTAACACCGTGTGCACTGGTCTTTAGGAGCGTGTGTTCCGAAAGGTGACTGCATGGTTCCAAGTCCGTTTCTCAACCTAGCTAATGCTTCATCTCGAGCAAGTTACTTAGCCTATATGACATTTTGGTACTCACGTAAAATAGGGCTAAAAATAATCACATAATTTATGTGGTGAAATTAATAAATGTTAAAACTATTGGTCATAATGTCTAAACACACAAATAAATACCTGATAATTGTGTTGTTTCTACAAATAAGTTATATATATATATATATATAATACATATAAATCCCACCTTATTTAATTTTCACAATCATCTTGGAAATTTTTCAATTTTCTATAATTATTTATTTCACTAAATGTTCTTTTTATCCATTTTTACTGAAAATATAATCTTCTATTATATAATTCATCACAACCACAACCACAGTTCTCTCCCCCCTCCACCCCTCTCAGCCCCCCACATTCCCCCTTCCCTTTCATCTCCCTTCAGAAAACAGCAGGCCACTGAAAAATATTGTATGCTTATCTGACAAACTTGCACGTAGTGACCCACAAGTTAAAGTTTCCCATGTATCTACAGCTATAAAATTGGTTCAGACCTTGGTCTCTTCTTTCTGTTGATGCTATTAGATGGTGTTAGACGGTGGCATCATACACTGAAGGAAGAGAGACCAGTGGCCAAGGAGACTTGGATTAGAGCCCTAGAGAGTTCACCTTCTACTTACATATTGTTGCTCTACTAGATTTGGACTTAAAGTTGTTATAAACACGACTTTTTAAAATCCCTCCCGTAGTGCCTTCTACATATGTTAATTTTCCTGCTTTCATAGCTCCGCATACCAAATGAAAGTTTTCCCTTCTTAGAAACAGCTGCTCTCAAGAGGATCCCTCTGTGACTGTCAAATCAAAAGAGACAGCTTTAAGATGTTCCCTCTGTGCTTTGCAATGCTACACATTTAACATAATTATTGCAACTGAGGTGTGCTCACTGTTGCTGGATGGGATGAAGTTTTTAAAGGAAGCTTCTCATAGTAAGGGTGCCATGATGTTAATTCATCAAATGCCATACCTAGAAACAGGAAAAATAAGTTTTATTTAGCATTTTTGAGCACCTCAAAATACAACAACAACAACAACAACAAGGAAGTAAATTCATTTGAAACAAAAAGAGAAGCACAAGCTCTCTTTGAGGCACATTTCCGGGGAACAGTACATTAGGGACAATACTGACATATTTATAGGTAAATATCCTATCTATTATCTTTTCCCAATGGAAATCAAATATTTATGCGTACAAGGTCAAGTCAAATATCCACTACCATCAGCTATCCATGAACACAAGGGGAAATTATTAAAGGTATAAAACACGATTTTGTAATTGCACAGAGTTTTCCTGTCTTCTCAACAGAAGAGAACAAATTTAAACAACGTACTTGCCAAATTAAATAACTGAAGCCAATGGGAAAAATCTACTCAATGTTACTGTCATGGAAGGAAATGTTAGAAAAGTAACCTAGCTGCCCTCCCTAGAGACGGAGGGTGAAGTTACCAGCATTTGTGCAGAGCAAAGAGGGGTAGGAAGCAATGACAGCAAATGACAGTCCAGAGCAGCAGGCATGAAGAGACTAATATGCTGGGATTCAACTTAAAAATGTCTTTATCAAAAAAATCTGGATATTTTAGGATTTATTAAAAAGATATCATCAAAGAGTAGAAACTTCAGATTCGTTTTCCAGATAAGGAACTCCACTGACAATCAGAAGCATCTAAATATAACAAATAGTAATAATATTTTTGGCTTCTGTGATAGTTAGCATTTGAGCAAAAAAACAAGACAGCAATGCCCAGGCCTTGGCTCTGTTGCCACGCTTGAGTGACTCTAGGAAAATGGGGCTCTGATGGCTGTGATAGGACATAATGCATTTCATCCAACTCTGTTGATAAAGCTCGCCTTCTCTTTTACATTCTCAAAAGTTATCATCCACTCTTTACAGAATGGACCAAGAACTCACAATGGCTCCATTTCTCTGCCATTTAACAGGAAATCAGAGACATTTACTGAATCATAAGAAGTTAAGCTAATATTTTATTAAGATAAATTTAAACTTCATTCTAAACTTTGGGAAACTGACTTTTGACATCTCATGTATACTTTTAATATTTTTAATCTCAGCACTTTAACTTTCGCATTATCTTCAATTGGATTGTAAACTTGAGGCTAGTAATCCTGTCTTATATTTTAAAGTAATGGGGTATTAACAAGCTGCTAGGTGACATGGTATCTTTGAGAATCTCAGAAAGGTTAATACCACAATATTATATTAGTCATGTTAGGAAAAAGATCCAATTACAATTGGAAAATATGGGTAAATTTTTCCATTGTTAGCAGAGTCCCTATGCATAAAAAACAGGAAGTAGCCTGATTGGTTTGATTTCAGGGTATTGGCGGCTGTGTCCACTAGTTAAAGGCTTAGCACTCAGTTTTAGCCCCATAGTACTGATTCAAATTAATTAAATTTATCTGCAGAACATTTGTTTTTTACTCAAAGTACATGTTCAAAATTTAAGTTCACTTCAGAAACACATATACATACACATATACATAAGTACACACACAGAGAGACAGACAGACTGACAGACAGACATCCAAATGTTGTGAGGTCGCTTGCCGTTGAGAAGAACATTATTGTTATTAAACTAATAAAAGTGCTAAGAAATGATTTATGTACCAATAGACAAACGTGATCCAGATGTTCAAAGTAAACCTAGGCATAAATAAATGACCTCTGAAAGAACTACAGTCATTCCCTCATTGCAGATCATCAAAGTATATCTCAAAAGTAAGAAATACATTGCATATTCTCCATGGATTTTTGAACGTTCTCCCTGTTACCCATCAAATTAATATGAAAAGCATGACATTTTATCTGTGTATATTGAAACAGAGATCCCAAATACAAGAATATCCATGGTACCTAGTGAAATGACTATACAACTACTCGACTCCATCACTAGGGAAGGAAATGCCCCAAAGTCTGGAAAGAGAGCCTGAATTGGGCGAGTGGAGATCATACTATCACAGCCTTGGTTTTTTCTTAAGACCATAATCAGAGTCATTATACAAAATGCTAGCCACTCTCTTTTCCAGTGCTTCATTTTTGTCACCTGTGAGTTAGAATACTGCAGGTTTTCCTAATGTTTCAAACCATCCAAAGATCTGGCACATACTAAAAGTAAAATTACCTTTAGTCAATTGAAAATTAGCAAAGTCCACAGTGTGTAACAGAAGTGATGGTAGATAGTCAAAAACAAATAATACACTTACATAAAAATAAGATTTGAAGTAATATTTTTGTAAAGAAGTATTATGATAAATGGGAAAAGATATAGATGCCCAAGTCCTGCTCTAATCCAAAAATTTCTTCTCTCTGTGAAGTGCTGAGAGGTCAGTGCATATAACGGATCAGACCACGTGGATACATTCCCTTTAGCATTAACTGGGCTGGGGTCTGATCGTCCAGTGCTGTACTCTACCACAAAGCTGGTTTTATAAATGTGTGTGACACTCAAACCTCAAACTGTTCCAGTGTAAACACTCCAATAATCACAAAAAGGGATGAGATTTTTAGGAGTTTGTGCAAAATCAGGGCAAGAAGAAGAAAGAGAGCTTGGCCCAACAGCACATAAATTCACAAGAGTAAATCCATCAGCTAGGACACGTACCCAATAAAGTTCTACTATTCTGGTGAGACTGGTGGGTTGTGAAGAATAAGTAAGGTAAAAAGAAACTTTATGTCCTTCTCTCCTATTTAAAAAAGTCCAGGAGGCTGCAGGAACTCCAGAGGGATGTTAAAATAAAAGGAAGGTATATTTCTTGTTTTTCTCCTCTTCCTCTTTCTCTCCTGCCTGTGGTTCCTCTTCCTCAGCCAATTCCATAAGGCATCTAACTGAGCTACCCTGCTGTCGGAAGCTGTGGAAGGACAACAGTGTTCAGATGCCAACCCATCAGAGGAGTGACCCTTCGATGGAAGAGAATCCTGCCCAGGTAGGGCCTGTGGGACCACTGACTCTGGATACTGCTGCTGCTGTCTGTAATTGCACTGGTGAAAAAGCAGCTATGGTGTTTCCCCAACACCTGCACTGTTGTGTGTAATATCATGTCATATGTTCATGTAATCTACACGATTGCATCTCAATCTTATGGGCACATATATCCGTGGATGGTCAGGAAGATGACTTCTCATTAAGCTGTATAACTTTGATATATAGAAGATATACTAAGATATGCTTCATAACTAGATCTATTATTCCACATGGACTATAATACACTTAGAAGCCTGTTCTCTATAATTAGCCAAGCTGACAGGGCATATTGGCCAGACACAGTGTCTCTGTAGACAGATCACTAGATGGGCTTTCACGGATTATATTTAAAGACATAATTACACAATTTCTGGGTTGTTGAATCAAAGTTCTTCGGAGAGAGAAGTGACCTGAATTGCTTGCCAGCTTCCCCTGTCAGGTCCAGCTGATAACAGGACCAGCAGCATTCCCTACTAAACTTTTAGTAACTGATACTCTACACAAACTTCTAACCTCAGTTTATGATATGAAACTCAAGCTTCAACTAACTAATTTTTATTATTTAGGTTGCAAATAACAACTAGTCAATTAATCAAGTCCAGAGAGAAATAGTTTCATGTCCAGCAAACTGCAGATGCCACTGCCCGGGAAAGTGCCAAGCACAATGTCCCCACCTATGTGCTGCCACAGTAAATGGCTGTTCTCCTTATCATCTCCCAAGGAATGCGCTATGACCTTGAGAGGGAGCCTTGTAACTTTTTATTATGGCAAGGAATCTCGTGTTAGAAAGGTCTGCACATAGCCATGTAGAGAGAGAAGCTGGGGATCAGAGCTGAGAAGAATTAGAACTAGCGTAGAAGAACTTAGAACAAGTGGGGGTTATAACTTAGAAAGATTGGAGTTGTAAGAAGAATTAGAGCCGAAGAAGAAGAAGAAGAGAAAAATGACCCTCAGATTGTGTGTGAAGGTATTATGGAAATCTTTCTATCCTCATTCTTGGGAAGTCTTCTCTGAGTTACCCTGGCTAGGGGCTGGGAGCTGGAGTTCCAGGCCACTAAACCCTGCAAGTTCCAGAGCATCAGGTCCTGCGTCATTCATCTTCGGGGCACTGATGCCATGATTAAAGCTCACATTTAGTCTTTCGCTCTCCTTACTTCCCTCCAACCCTGCTCCTCTTGCACCATGGAAGTTTCGTTTGGGTGTGGATGAATGATTAACACAGATGCTAAGTTGCTATACAAAACACCTGCAGTGACTTTGTTCATTTACTCCTTCACAAATAGTTCCCATATAATCTAACACACAAAAGGGAAATGTTGCATGTTTTTCTCTTTCATTGTGCATGCAATAGAAATACAAAAGTGTGTGTGTGTGTGTGTGTGTGTGTGTGTGTGTATACACATACTTATACATATACATGTAAATCACAAAGTTCAACTTGACAGTTCAGATTGACAGTTGAGGTAACCAGAATTTACTCAGCATCAGCTACTTCCATAACCTAGTATTATCCTGATTAAGAAAGCTTGCTGCCGATAGCACATTACTCTTTTTAATCGGCTTGTTTCACCACCATCCAACCTTTCATATAACCTTAGTCATTGTTCATTTGTGTCCATATTCATCTCTCCTCTCCCCAGTCTCTAACGTCACTTAATATCAGTTAATATAAGGTGGGTGCTACCAATATTAGCCACTAAGTGGGCACTTGCCTCCCTCCTTTTAACTCTCATCCCCAGGATAGTTAGTACTTCCAGTCTATTGCCCTTGGATGCGGTGTTTTCTTCCTCAAAACAATAGTTCTGTTTGATGTACATAAAACACTAGGCTGGACATGTCATTTCTTGGCTAAAACTCATCTGTGATTTCCAGCATCTGTAAGACAAATTTTAAAGTTTTAGGCAGGCAGACCAGTTCCTCCATCTGCTGCTCCCTGGACTCGTATGACATGTACCTCCTAGTGGTTTCTTCATACTCCTTCCTTTTAACTAACCCATAATCATTCTAGCTTTGGGGCCTAGAGAGACTTCTTTAACAACTACCTTCATCTAGACCCCACTTTCCTAAAACTGTGGGTTCTAACCCACAGAGGGAATTGCAATGTGGGATGTGGGGAAGGTGAAAATTTTGTCAATAGTGAAGTTTTTCTGAATAAGCAACAACTAAAAATGAATTCAAAACTCAGACAAATAATTAGTCTGAGATGCTTCTACCAGCACTGGCTCATGTCAACCCTGAGCAGCCCTGGTCCTAGAAATACAATATATGCATTTTGCACTGCATCCCATCATACCACACAACATAACACACACTGCCTGAACTAACTAGCCTCAGATTCCAGGATACTGTAAGTAAATGGAGCTTTCTGCTCTATGGAAACGTAATAGTTACTTTCATTACAACAAAATATACTTTTATGCCATAATTTCTCCATATGTGAGTATCAGATTAATATTTATTTGATGTTTGATTTTATAAATTGCTGGTGTGAGTTTGCCGCTTGTTTGTTTTAATGTTAAATGAATTTTGTCTGATTACAGAATTTCTAAGAATTTCTGAAATTGGCCATTTTGCACTATGCATTTATGCAAAGTAGTCTTCCCAGTACTGATAACTTAAAAATCAAAATATTGATAAACCTTGAAAAATGTTGAGCATGTTCTATGTCCTGAGATACCAAATATTTAGCCAAGATTAATTTTATCTAAAAATAAGCAAGTACATCTATCCAATTAATATGCAAATTTGTTTCTTCTTTAATAAATGGTGGAATTACATGCACACCAAATAATTGTCTCATAGTAAATTCATTTATAATATATTATCAGTAAATATTTGATTTGTATACCTATTTTATATACAAATACACCTTGGGTCATGTAAAAGAAAGTCTTTGGTGGAAATCGGTTGTGAGCTGAAAACGTTCCAGAAGCTGTGATCTAATAGTTCTTCTTCACATGAAGATTTAACAGAGTAGCAGTATCCTCAAAAAAGATGGTCCATGCTTCGCTCCCACATACAGCTGGATTATGGTTTCCTGTCTCTGCTCCAATATTTGTTTGATCTTATTATTTTATTGGCAGTTTCCCCTGGACCATGAGATACTATGTGCCTATGAATGTTTTTGTTTAGAAACGGAAGTAGGGAGGGAGAGAAGGGGGAGAAGAGAAGGAAGGAAGGAGAGAAAGAAGAATTTAAGTAGAATTTAGGATATCATTTTTTAACACAGAGTATAGGAGAGGGCATTAGAAGGAAAATGAATGTTCATGAGCAAAGTCATGAAATGCAAAACTCAAGGAAATAAACAGAAAAATAGAAGGAAGAAAATACAGGAAAAGGAATCAGAACAAAGGGGGAAATTTGATCAGGTTGTCAAGGACTAAAATACCAAATTAAAGGGCCTTTAAGTCACTATAAATAATGCTGAATAGTGGTGATTGTATGGCCATTATAAAGCAACAATATGATAATAACCTACCAAGCTTAGTGCTGTGGCATACACCTGCAGTCCTAGCTTCTTTAAAGGCTGAAGATCTCTTGAGTTCAGGAATCCAAAGCCAATCTGGGCAACATATCAAGATCCCATCTCTAAAAAAAGGGGGAGGGATAGCTAAATCTCTAAATAAGACATATTAAGCTAGAGAAAAGTCTAGGGAAATCAGATAGAAATGCAGTGCATATATAGAATAAGACATAATGAGGAATTGAATTGGGAAAATTGATTTTGGCAGTGTAAAAAAGAAATAGCCCAAAGAAATTTCTGGAGGAAGAATTGCCAAGGACCAATAATGAGTTAGTAGTGGGAATCTTGGATGACTTTAAGATGGTGGTTGCACTAATGGCCAGTGAAATTTGCAGATGGTGCAGGTGTGAGAACACTGGGGATGAATATAAATTAAGGGATGTTCAGCTTGAAGGTTCATTAGGAGATGTATTTGAAGACACCCAGAGTTATAACTCAGGAGAGTGACTCTGACTTCAGAAATAGAATAGAACTCATTTGTATAGCCAAGGGAATTGAGAAACAAGTGTGGATACCTGTATGAAGAACCACTGAGTTCATATTTTATCCTGCATTATATTTTATCACAGTATCCAAAACATGCTGGCACGAAGTCTTCATAAGTTAACCTATGGTCTTAATCTTCTCCATTTGGTTTTATGTACTTTATTGTGTGTGTCTGGGGATATGTCACATCAGGGATCACACATGTAGAGTTGCCTGTGTGTACCATTCTGTGAATGTCATTACTGATATCTGAAAGATTCTTTATACAATATCTGTGTTGATTTTAGAAAATGGCCCACAGTATTTGTCTCTATATCACTCTGAAGAAGCTGAATTGTAAGCGGTAGGAATGGGGCTGGAGATAGGGCCTAGTAGCTAAGAGCAGTTGTTGCTTTTACAGGGCTCATGAATTTGCTCTTCAAACCCCGTGCGGATGTCCACAACCATCTCTAATTCCAGTCCATGGGATCCATGACCTCCATGTGCACTGTATGCACATGGTACATAAATGCAAGCAAAACACTCAACCATGAATAAACATAAATTTTTTAAAGAATGATATAAATATATTCTAAGAGAATGCCTGTCAAGCAACCTGAAAGTTAGCAGATGGGACAATTGGGGTTTTGTTTCCCTTTTCCTCCTTCTGTCTGTCTGTCTCTGCCTGTAACACATACACACACACACACACACACACACACACACACACACACACACATGCACAGTCTTCTTAGAGCCAAGATAGGAGGAAGCTACTATCATTTCAAACACATGCGATTTTTATGGTATGTAAAACAATCTTCTGTACTTTTTACACACCTACTAGGTACTAGTCATACATTTGGAAGTGAATACATAGTTACTGAGTGGCTATGAACCATACTAAACTTGCAATCAGTGTTAAGCAAAAGAACTTCTGTTCCTAAATCTCCAAAACCAGGATATAAAATACAGGATTAAAAAAAAAAAAAAAAAAAAAAACATTGTAAAGAATTGTGTCACCAATTATTAATTGAAAAGTCCTCAGTAGAGCATGTTCGTCTCATGTGTTTTAAATAATAATTTTTAAGCCTGATTTGAAGAAACCTTAAGTGCTTGTGAGAATGGTAGCTGAAGTGTGTTTTCTGTAGGGCTCCGGGCATCCTGAGAAGTTTGGGCTGCACAGCTTATCAGCCGCGGCGCATCTCTCTGAGTCTGGGTGTTGTTAATCAAGATAGATGGCACACCAGTTAACGCTGCTGTTAGTGAGACGGTGGCAAAGATTAGAAGGTTATCGCACAGATATAAACAGGAGTTCTGGGATTCCTATCTAACATATGAAATTAACAACTAATAGGTATCTCTCTTTGATAGTTGACTTGATGGAGTGTGTGTGGATAAAAGTCAGCAAGTGAACAACTTGATTGTCTGCTGAATTAATAGAACGGAAGAACTTTAAATGGTTCTGAAAGCTAATTTGATTCAGGAGCCTCGGTGAGGTTCCAGCTCTCTTGTGTGAGCGGCGAATGAAATCCTGGCAGTTCATTCTGAGTGAAATCACTTGGAATAAAAACAATCATATGTAAAAATGGTCTTTTCAAGGAGGCAGCACTAAACTTATGAGTATGTTCATATTATCCTCCAAATAAACGCTGGAAATTAAAATAAAGAGAAACTGCCCTTCGGGTCGGCCTTAAATCCACAGTTATTTCCATCTCTCACATCCGCCGTGACAGACATTTCATTTATTTGTATTTACTTCCCTAACATTTTTTTTCCTTTTCTAGGCCCATTTAAATTTCGCTTGCCAATAGTACTTGGAAATTTCAACCCTTGGTGGCAATTTTTAGATTCTGTTATGGTATTAGAAACACAGCATAGGGGAGGGACGGTACTGGGAAGTTCACCTCAAGTCATGTGACCATTAAGCTCCAACACCCCTGTTTCCCCTCAACCTCAAGCTATTTGTGCTTTGAGGAGCCAACCTTATACCTCAACTTTCTTCTTCACTTGAACTCCCTCGGACCACAGGTAAAGGCCCTCTTCCTCGGGAGAGCTTTTCCGGCTGCCGGTTCCCCACCAACCCACAGCCCCAAGACTGGCAGAGCATCCTCTGCTGGTCTTCTACAGTGCGTCCCACCATCGCCCACACTCAGCCAAGCAGGCAGAGTGCTCCCCGGATTATGAAAGACGGGAGCAATGGCTAAGCAAGGGTCACTTTCGGTGCCTAGCAAAGTGCCTGCTACAGACATCCTGGTAACCACGGTTGACCAAATGTCAGGTGAGGACAAGGAAAAGGCATTGCAGACCAAATCCAAAGTCAAGATGAACCTCCGCCTTACAGTCTGCCAGGGCCCATCGGGGATTCACTCCAGAAACGAGGTGAAAAGCGTATTAGAAGAATTCTGCTCAGTTTGGCTCCTTCGTCTACGTTAGGCCCCTCGTGTCCACCTCCTTGCTCTGCTCACGTTTGGGCCGATATGTTGGTGAGGCTTTGTGGGTATAGCTTCTGATGTTACTAAAACATACAGGCAAGTAACATTATATGTACTCAATGGACTGTATTTGGAAATATATGTATGTACAAATATATATATTTATTTATACATACACTAACAATTGATGAAAAACAAGCCATGAATTTGAAGGAGAGCAGGGAGGGGTATATAGGAGGGTTTGGAGGGAGGAAAGGGAAGGAGAAAATGTTGTAATTATAATACAGTCTCAAAAATAAGCAAGCAAAAGTCAATTAAAACAAGTGTGTGTGTGTGTGTGTGTGTGTGTGTGTGTGTGTGTGTGTGAGAGAGAGAGAGAGAGAGAGAGAGAGAGAGAGAGAGAGAGAGAAACTACCACAAATGAACCTGTGTATCTGAGAACTATATTTTTAATTCCCAAAAATTCCTGCTCCATTTCTATTTTTCTCTATAAAAACCTATCACATAGCTTGTCCATGCACCCTTAATTAACTAAGTCTCGTCTCTCACGGAATTAAAAAATATCAAATCGTAATTTCTAATATTTCGGGATCTATTTAAATTCTCATTGGAACAATACAGGGATGGAGGTGATACCAAATTGTGAAGTTCCTCACAGTTTGCCTGGTCTGATCCCTCTCCAGTCACTGCTGACATCAATCTGTTAATAATAAAAAGATGAGGGACAAAGACACCAAACGTCAACTGTGGTCACCTCTAATCTGCATATCGCTGCCCTGTCTTCTCACCTATGTGTTTTGTTATTTTCCAAACTCTTAAAAATAAAAATTTGGGGACTGAGACTGTAGCTCAGGGAACCTTTGCCCAGCATGTATGAAGCTTGAATTCTCATCCCCACAACCACACACATGAAAAACAAGATCACTGTCACATACTACTTCTACAAACAGAGCAATGTTACTTGAATTTCTAAACGGTCCCTGGCATGTAGTACATGCTAAAAAGCTCCTTGTTCCCTCAAAATTCATATTCTCAGATCACAGAGGCCCTGACCATTTCTTCTTTGCATAAAATAAAAGCATGAGTCTTGGCAGCAGCCTGTAATGATGAAAATTCTGTACTTTCCAATTCCTAATTTGATTATCTTGAAATATTTACATGATTTTGGTTACCTGGTGTGGAAAAAAAAAAGACAATTCCATTCACTCCAACTCAAATATTTTGTATTTCCCCACAAGTGTAAGAAACATTAGTTCTTTCTTGGTTTGTTACTTTCCCAGAGAGAATCTTGGAGATAAGGAAGGGAAGAGTTCTAGTCTTGGGCAGAAGTAACTAATCCTGTCTAAGGGGGAGAGAAGGGATGATTCGGCTTGAACAAGTAGACAAGTAATTGCAAGTGACTACACAGGAAACATCTTCTGCATAAGTTTTCACAGCCTTTTCCATGCTCTTTTTTTTTCCTCATCAACTCTTAAATTCTTCAACTGAAGATTCTCTAATCACCGAAATTCCAATAGTTTTCATCTCTGGGAAAGATCACCTCAGGGTCTCTAACTATGTAGACAATCAGATCATTGAATGTTGTCATCCCACAGAGGTTGCTGCTGTGCCACTCTGAATCTCCCTGCAGAGTCGCATGATGAGGTTAGTGACTGGCCCAAAGCCATGTGATCACTACACACTCAAAGGTAAAACTCAGACATCCCAATTATGCTTGACCATCTGTCTGTCTCTCAAATAGAGTAAAGACTTGTCAAACAAGAAAGAGATTTAGGAACACCTACAGGCCCATGGAAGCCTCTTGTCTGAGAAGAGCTTTCTAACAACGTTTATCGGAGTCCTAGAATCACTGAGCAAAACAAAACTAAGAAAAAAGAAGCAGCTAAACACACAAACCATATAAATAAACCAGGTAAAAGTGAGGTGAAAACCCTCGGTGTGTGCTTGTACAACTCTCAGCATAAAATATGGTCTTTCATCATAAGTCAGAGTCTGTTAAATTTAGACATGGTTCAAATATTCTCAGGAGTTTGCTGCTCCAAGACTCCTATCCTAAATCTTTCTGTATATGAAGAATCTTTTTGGCAAAGCAAATGCCCATGGTTTATGTTTAAATATTTTCAAAATGTTCAACTCAGTTACAGAAAAATAAAGCCAACTTTCATTCTTTCCTAATAAAAGATTACAGTGAAATACAATGAGGTACAATTATTATGAATTAGTGACTAGCATATGACTTTTTCATATTTTGTATAAAATGTTTATTACAAAACATATCATTTTAGATTAAGTATAAATCTCATTGTCATTATTAGCCCCAATTCAGCTGACTTACTTTTACCAAAAAGAGTAAACTGAAATCCACATTATCAATGTTATCAAATAACACTCAGAACAAGAGAATGTTAGTGCTCCAGAAGAGGGGGACGGCTCCAGAAAATGGCTCAGTTGGTAAAGGTGCTTGCAGCCATGCTTGGTACAGAGTCTGATCTATAGGACCCACACAACAGAAGGACAACAGACTCCCACACTATCATACTACTAATGGTTTGAATGCCAATGACCCAAATAGGCTCATATGTTTGAATGCTTGGTCTGACCTCAGTTTCAATTCTAAGGACATAAATGGTGGAAAGAGAGAAACTATTCCAAAGAGTTGTCCTCTTCTTCCATAACCACAGTTGTGGCACAAGAACACACAAACTGTTGTTATTTTCTGCTCTTTTGGGGACCCACCACCCAGCTCCCAAATAAATCACACATGGAGGCTTATACTTAGTTATAAGTGTCCGGCCTAGCTTGATTTGTTGCTAGCCAGCTTTACTTAACTTTAAATTATCCCAACTATCTTTGCCTTTGGGCCTTTATCTTTTCTATTCCTGTATACCTTTCTTTGTTTCTTACTCTGTGGCTTGCTGTGTAGCTGGGTGGCTGACCCCTAGTGTCCTCCTCCTTCTCTGGCTACTTCTTTCTGCCCAGATTTCTTCTTCTACATATTCCTTCTGCCTGCCAGCCCTGCCCATCCTTTCTCCTGCCTAGCTATTGACTGTTGAGTTCTTTATTAGACCATCAGGCGTTTTAGATAGGCAAAGTAACACAGCTTCACTGAGTTAAACAAATGCAACATAAACAAAAGTAACACACCTTAAAATAATAGCAAACACACCAAATAAACAAAAGCTAAAAAAAAAATAATTTTTCAAAAAAAATTTTTTTCCATTAGTTTTTATGTTCTTCCTCTCATGAAGATGCTCTACACATTTGTTGTAACTTAATAGGCACTATGAGACAAACAAATGTGTATCTAAATAGTTTATGAATGAATGTGTGTGTGCCTTCTTCCCAGAATACTTCAGTATACTATAAAATCTGTGTGTGGAGGTTTGAATGAGAATTGCCCCCAAGTTTAAATTCCTCAGCTGGTGAAATTGCTTGAGAAGGGTTAGGAGGTGTGGCTTTATTGAAGGAGGTATGTCACCAGGGTTGGGTTTTGAGGTTTCAAAATCTGAGAAATTCCCAGTTGTCTCTCTTTGCCCCATGCTGGTGGGTCAGATGTTGGCTCTCAGCCACTGCTCCAGGGCCATGCCTGCATGCCTGCCACGCTTCTCACCATGATGATCATGGACTCTAAACCCCTGAAGCCATGAGGCGAACAGGTGTTTTCTTTTACAAGTTGCCTTTGTCATGCCATCTTATCACAGCAATAGAAAATAACTAAGACACTATAATGATTTTAAAATGCACACTTATGCAGACTTCTTTCCTAATAGCATCACTGTAAGGTAGAAACTCCTGAAACAGAGCCAAACAACTCTTATTCATAGTAGTGATCATGTTGTTATCATTATTTTCATAATCGTTCGAGTGATTATGAGGAACACTTGACCCATAAGAGGTAGCATTTTCCAGCTGGCAGGAAAAAGAGGCAGGAAGGTCACAACCTTGAGTTCCATCTGAGTTAGAGTGAAAACCTGTCTCATAAACAATGAAAAAGCAGAGAGAGGAAGAAGAAAGCAGGGGGGGTGTCAGTTACAACTTCCTTCTCTCCCAGGGAGCATGTCATCGTCCATCTTCTTCTTGACTCTTTTCTTTTCTTTTCTTTTTCTTCTCATATAAGGCAAGAGATGTCTTTCAAACCTCTGAACCAATGGGGCAAAGAAAATCTACAAATGCACTGAGAAAAATGGGGAATGATCATTTCTCATGTTAACTTGTAAAAACAACAGTAATCTACCTCATTTGTGTGGCTGTGAGAATTAAATAAGTTAAGTCCCATTCATAAAATCATCAGAAATACACAGATCCCATAGTAAACCCCCAATAATGTTGGTTCTCTATAGCTATTAGTCATTAAAAGAAGCTCCAAGCTCTTTTTGAAAAAAATAATTTTGTTTCTGGAGTGTAATTACTTTTAGACTATGATCTAATCATTAAAATGACACATAACAATGGACAATAATTTCAGTAACCACTTCACTACTGTGCTTCTTACACAGTAGTGAAGACAATCCAGATCCTGATGTTTCAGCATTCAAAACTGTGATCATTGGGTAATTTTTTATGTCTTAATTCTTTGATGACAAAGGTTAACTGTTTTATGACCACTTCTCAGACTTAACACCCCAACCTGACAAACTGTCGGTATTGTACCACTGACTAGTCTCCATTAAACGCCTTGGGCAAGCGCTGTCGCAGGCATTCTGCCCCATGCACTTCCTAATCCTTTCAGATGCACTCCAAAGTGTCACCACACACAAAGGACCCGAGGTACAGAGAACTAAATAACTCTCTCAAAGCACAAAGTCAACATCCAGAGACCACAGGGCATAAGGAACTCCGTGGCAGATAACTGGTTGGGCTTTCTTATTGCTCATGCTTCAAGAACATTCTGAGAACCCATAGAGAAGCTAGATTTGTTTCCCACGCTTTGCCCTTGGTAATACATGGTCTCCACAGGTTTGATGTGTTTGAACAGATAGCCCAGTTCTGAGATGTGTGGGACCTTTAGAAATTGGCACCTAGCTGGATGGAGGTGCTTGGTTCCTGAGGGGTGGGGAGAGACCTTATGATCTTAAACCACCCAAGATTGTAGCAGATCTCACTGCTTCCAGGTTCAAGAAAGCTCTTACCATATCTATGGTCCACTCCTCTTAGCATGCCTTCTCCACCATTGCGGACTCTGTCCTTTGAAACAAGGAGCCAAAATAAATCTTTCCCCCCATAAAGTACATTATCCAGATATTTTATCCTAGTGAGGAAATGAATAGTTAAAATGACATGGAGGTGATAGGTTCTTGGAGTCCAAGGTCCAGAGGCCTCCCTGCTAACATGCTACCAAGGACAAAGCATGGAAAACAAATCTAGCTCCTCTATGGGTCCTCAGAATGTTCTTGAAGCATGAACAATAAGAAGGCCCAACCAATTATCTGCCACGGAGTTCCTTATGCCCTGTGGTCTCTGGATGTTGACTTCTAAAATAAAGTAAGAAGTCACACTTGGGATTTTCATCTCAGGAAGGATACTGAACCTGAGGACTTCTTGAGACAGTTAACGATGACGTCAAGGTGAGTAGAGCAGAGCTACCCAATAGATGCTGGTAGGTAGGTGAATGTTATGGAGTACCATCTGGTGTGACACAGAGATTGAAAAGCCAAACATGCATCATCTCCATTCCCAAATAACAAGTTTTATGTTTTTTCCTGGAACTGTCATTTGTAAGTGTTGTGGGATATTTTTATTGCACTCCAAAAACTGCCAATAGACTCTACTTTGAGTCAGAGGGTGGAGCTAGCTACCAGCTGACAAAAATTAGCCACAGAGGTTTTGGATGACTGAGGACATATAGAGAGACACAGGAAGTAGTAGGGAGGGATTTAGAAAGATTCTCAGCCTTTTTGAATAAAGGAAGGAGAGAGAGAGGAGGTCATTGGTTTCTTTGCTGCCACTTCTCTGGTCATTTGGTTTCTTACCCTGATACCTGACACCCGAGTTTTTGCTGATAAAGAACAATTAGATAAACGCTTCTTCTGGCACCCCATGTTGGGTGCCAAATGTAGTGAGTACTGGTTGAAAATGCCAGGCTGCAAATAACAACATGGAAGCTTATTATTAATTATAAAAGCTTGGCCTTTAGCTAGGCTTGTTTTTAACCAGCTTTTAAAAGCTTAAATTAACCCACATTTTTTATTCTAGGTTCTGCCGCATGGCTTGTTACTTCATCTCTGCACTATGCATCTTGCTGTCCTCTATGTGTGACTGGCAACTCCCCACATGTCTAGATTTCTTCTCTTCTTCCTTTCTCTCCCCAGAAATCCTGCCTATCCTCTTCTGCCAAGCTATTTGTCATTCAGCTTTTTATTATACTAATCACAGCAACATATCTTCACACAATGTACAAATATTCTGCAATGTGTAGATATTCAAAAGGCTAACAACATAGACCAGGAGCAGAGAACATACTCAATTTGTATGAGACTCTAGAGCCAATCTCTAGCACCAATCAGCAAACAATTTTTTTAAAAAGTGTAATTCCTAGTCTCATCTTTAAATTTGATATTTTTATAGTAGTGTTCTTATTGAGTGCTTACCCTGCATTTCTCATTGAGCTAAATGCTTTGAATTCAGTTTTTAAAAATTATCAATATTCTTCAACCTCTCAGTAAAAAAAATATATCCTTGTTCCTGTTTCATAGTGAGGAACTAAGGTATACCTATATAGACTTGGTGATGTGCACATATAATTCCAGCACTCAAGAGAAGAAAGCAGGACTCGGAGTTGGAGATGAGCCTGGGCTACACAGAGAGACCCTGACTCAAAATAAAAAAGCAAGAGTCATGACAGATACTGAGTCCGTTACACCACAAGAAACTTGACATGACTAAGAGCAATGAGAGAATGAAGAAAGGACAGATACCTTCACAATAAGAAAGCTGAGGTCTGTGGACTGGGCTCTCAGAAGCAAAAAGTCACAGCATGGAATGTTTGTTATACAGAGTTGAATATAGAGGCAGGCTTAGTATATACACATACACCTGAGCAAAGAGGCAGGCTTATTTCATACAGATAAACAAGGAGGGTTTTATGAGATATGGCTGGCTTAATAAGATAGGTTTAGCTGACCTTGATAGGTGCGGTCTCTATAGGGGATAAATATCTTTAGGGGATAAAGCTATGGTGGCCATTTTCTGCACACCCTATCAACATCTACACATGGACCAGAGGAAGGCTTTGATATGCCTCTGAACCTCACCCTGGGCAGAATGGGGGTTGCTGTTTTTCACAGATCTGAGCCTGTGATCCCTGACATGGCTATGGCATGCTCCCCACAGTAAGAACCTTCCCTAAGTTCACATATTGAATAAATGGACTCATTTCCGGGCCCTTTTATCACTAGACTTTACTAAAAACAAACTCTTACCCCTACCTTTTATTACCACTTATCAGTAAAATCAGCAAAACATAAGCTTTGAACAAGGTGTTCTCCTTCCTTCCTTCCTTCCTTTCTTCTGAAGGGCCACTGAGGACACGAAAAGTTCTCTGTAAAAAGAAACCACTGCCACATGTTTTTAACAGGCTGGAGACCCAGCTGGAAGGCACTGCTTGGCATTCTAGCTTTGAAAGGCCAAGTTTCACAAAGTAAAACCTCCACTTTGTGTGTGTGTGTGGAAGTGATTAGTCATTTAATACTGGAAGCCCTACCTGGAACACATTTCTTAATACATTTTTTTCCCATGCATGATGTCTTTCCACAATTTATTGCCACATTTTATTAAACTCTTGTTACCTAGCGTGTAATTGGAATCATCACTGATACATGAAACACGAGTATACAAATCTGAAACAGAGTGGAGGCAGGTCAAAAAAAAGTCCCAGCAAAGCTAATTTTGAAAGTGGAGGAAGACAGAGGCTGTAGTATAATGAATTGCTGCACACTTCCAGCCCAGGGCACCTTCTCCCAGAAAGAAAATTATCTTTTTTCCCAACACCCACAAAAAAACCCTGATTCTCTATGAACAAGAAATGATAAAGTAAAACACTAAAAAGTCAACAAAAAAGTGATAGGTGGCTTTCCACAGTGGATGCCTTCCCATGCTTCAACTCTTCAGAAATGGCAGTTCTACCACAGGTGAAGCACATAGGTAACTTTAGATTTCATTATCTAGGGCCACTCCGAGGAAGAGACAGCCTGGTTTGGATTTTTCTTCACTAGCTCTGGAGTAGTATGGACTTTTTGTCCTAAAATGTTAACCACCTCCTACCCTCAGTCCCTTCCTAGACACTAAGTGAAACACTTGGCACAGACCAGAAACAAAATGTTTCATGAACTAAATGATAGATAAATAGTAAATCTAAAAGTGAGTTTGTAAAAACTACTAATTAAAGCACTGTGAATCTTGGTAGGACCCTTTCATGGCAAATTAGATCCTGTGCTATTTTTGTGATGGAAAAGATTGTCTCTTTTCTAGTTTCTGGCTTTTAGAATATTTTCCTGAATTCAGTTTCTTCCTGAATCTTCATATTACAGCCTTATTTTCCCCCACAGTGCATCCCATCCATTTCCAGGTACATGCAGAGGCCATACTAGAACTTCCGTAGTGCACAGAAAATATTGCACTTCTTTTCAATTAAACAGGCAAAGATCAGCAATAAGAAATGAAACGAAGAAAATGAAGGCATTCCCACAATTCCCATTGTCATCAGGCACAAGCATTTGTATTTTCTAATTACCATGTTTATTATCATCAAGACAACAAATATTAATCATTATCCATTGCTTAAGCATGGCTAGCTGAGTATAAACTACTATACACTTTATTACTAATTGACATCTAGGTAGATATGAAGATATATCATCAAATTTATGTCTTAATGAGGTTTTATGGTATCTTAAAACATAGATTCTAAAATGAACACATTTATAGGAGAAAATATACAAAATGTGGAATTAGTAAATAAAAATATCTAAAGCACAATTTCCCATCTACAAATATTCATAATTATTTTTATTCTATATTATGAAAACTATAATCATCAGAGACAGGTTAAGGTAAAGAACCAGCGGACAAATACTTGCTCTGTGCACCAGAGGTGGGTTCTCTGCACCAGAGGTGGCTCTGTGCATCAGGACTTGTTAGAAGTACATAGTCCATGGTGCTGAGCTTGAGAAGCAGAGCCAGTCTGCTCAAGAAACAGACCCTGAGAAAACTGGGAGGCAAATGTTGTGAAGAAATGGTCAGAGAAAGAGGGAGAAAACATCTCTGGGGTCATCGACCATGAGATAGTCTCAGGGTCCCTTCATGGAAACGGCACTTGAGTAAAGACCTAGATCCCAGGAACAGATTAATCTGTACAAAAGGAATAATCTCCAGCAGATACACTGAGGGGGGGGGGCGAGCTTGGAATATTTGAGGAGCCAAAGACAGTGTTTCTGAAATGTGCTGAGCTGGGGTTGTGAGAGACACAAATTTCAAAAGCTACAGGAAGTGGGTCAAAGAGAGCTCTGTGGGGCAAGGGTTCTCTTCTGGGGGCAATGGGAACGGCTTTAAACAGAGTCCTGGGTCTGATTGGCCAGCATGAAAGTCCATCCTGACCTCTGTACCGACCTGGCCTCTGAGAGGACAGGCAATAGGGTGGGGCTGGTAAGGGACCTAGTACAGTTGTGCAGGAATGAAGGGCTGCCAGCTCCGAGTCTGGTCCTGCCTGTGCAGATGTGGTCAGCAGCGAGGTGCATTAGAAAACAGAGGTAAAACCTGCTGCCAAGTAAGACATGGAGAGAAGGGAGAAAGAAGCATCAATTCTCAAGCAACTCCTGCTGACAATTCTATCCATAAAAAAAAAAAATTCACTCTCTTATCTATTATAATTAACGTGGTCATTTTCTAATATCTTAGCTAAAATATCCACCATTTACTCTGTATCAGAGATCTTACATATACTATCCCACTAAATGACATTAATTAAGTTACCTTATGGGCTAAATATATGCTATAAATAGATGCTATTAATTCTCTCTCTCTCTCTCTCTCTCTCTCTCTCTCTCTCTCTCTCTTTCTCTGTTAGTTTTTCGAGACAGGGTTTCATTATGTAGCCTTGGCTGCCCTGGAACTCTCTCTGTAGACCAGGCTGGCCTTGAACTCACAGAGGTCCACCTGCCTCTGCCTCATGAATGGTGGGATTAAAGGCATGCTCCACCACTGTCCAGTAACACTCTCTTTTTATAAGTAGGGAAATAGAATTCAGGACCAAGTGGCTTGTTCAAATTCACACAGCCAGCAAATTATTTAACGGGAAAACAAATCTGTGACAATCAAGCAAACGTGTAAGCACCGTGGCAGTATATGGCAAACTTATACACATTGATTCAAATACCTGAGTACATTTGTTTTCTTTGAGAGTGTCCCTCCTAGTAATAATAATTCCATCAACAATCATTGACCATACACGTTAGACTTCTGTGACTATTTCCTTAATTTCCTAAAGATACCTTGGTACTTCCACATGCATACCATGGCCCGGGAGCATGCAAACACATACATTCACACACACACACACACACACACACACACACACACACACACAAGCATAGATAGATAAATAAATAAGAAATGAAGCAAATAAGTAAATGTAGTAATTCCTTCTTATATTTGGTAATGTGCATTTGCTTGAGTTATATTGATTATTTGAAATCCTGTGCTTCTATTAATGTGGTCATAATAACACTCAGTTCATATATAATTCTTGGGTTTCATATATTGATTATTTTCACATTGTGGTAGAAAATTTTGAGGAAACTTACAGCAAAGAATGTATAAAATATGTCTGGGTGCATATAAATCTGGTTGTGTCTTTTTCTTCCCTTCACATCATACAAACAATGTAGAGATAAAAATTCTTTGAGCTCCAAATGTTGCCTCTAAAAATTACATAAATGCCATGTCATTATAACTATGAATTTAATGTTCTAGAGGAAACCATACTCAGCCTGATTTCTTTTTTACTTTAGTATGTAATTTTTTCTGGCCTGGAATCTTCAATATTCTTTCATGTTATATTTTTAAAACTTTCTATGTGGCTTGGTTAGAAATTAATCTCTCCTAATTTTGCCAGGTTGTAGCATGAATATCAAGGAGTCTTATTAATAAGAACAAACCTGAGCCAGTTATTGGGGTGAATGCTGGAAGATCAGAGAAGCAGAACAAGCCACAGCTATCTCACCTCACCAGTTCCTCAGCTGGTCTTGTTTCCTCAGACTGGAAGTTTCTGAGACCTCATCTGAATGAGTCTCAGCTGAATTGTGCTGCTCAAAGCCTAAAAGCTTAAACAGCCAAATGCTGCTAGTTTCTGGTCCTCACGCCTTATATATCTTTCTCTTTCTACTGTCACTCTCTGGGATTAAAGGCATGTGTCTCCATGCTGGCTGTATCCTTGAACTCGCAGAGATCTGCCTAGCTCTGCCTCCCAAGTGCTGGGATTAAAGGCATGCACCACCACCACCCAGTTTCTACTATGGCTTGCTCTGACCCATTTTCTAGTCACCATTTTTGGCTTTGTATCTAGTGGCTGTCTGTTCTCTGACCCCAGAAAATTCATTAGGGTGCACAATATTTTGGGGAACACAATACCACCACACCAGGTCAAAAAGAATTCTCATTTCTCATGCCCTTTAACGTATCATCTCATGTCTGTGTCATTTATGGGTCTTGCTTCTGTTCCTCTTACTCTGAACTCACATTTAGGATCATGAACTATTTTAGCCTAAATTCTTATCCCTTGTCCCCACCCCAGTGACAATACTTTCTTTTATCTTCTAGGAAATGTCCTAATATTTTTCTCCAGAATAGTTTTTGTGTACACGTGTTATTGACAATTTTTAGTCCATGTGCCAGGTCTCTTACTACACTTGGGTTTATGTGAATGCTTGTTTTATTGCATATAGCATCTTATTTTAAAATTAGCATTTCATAGCTATCAGAAATTAAATGTATCATGTAGCATATGCTTGTTTATCCCGATAAATGCCTTTCAAAACTATGTTCTTCCAATACATCTTTTAAATTCCTACCATCATAATATATTTTCCCTCTTTTTATCAGTCTAAAAGTGAAGACAAAGCAATTGCATAGGTCGTTTCTATAAACTGAGTTGGCTGAATTTTCTCAGCCCCATTCATTTTCTTCTATAAAATCCTAGTGCAGCAAAATACTCTATATAAATTAATGATTCCAGAAAACAGTTCTTCAAACTGGAGGGAAAACATGCAAAGTGAGAGCTATGGGAATTGTCTGAAAGAAGGTGATTCCTATCCTGAGACCAAAATTATGAAGAGACGTTATTCAAGAGGATGAGACCTGAGGAAATTTCAAAGTCTATGTGGCGTGGAAAAGAGAGCAAGTGTAGAACACAGGAGACACGTACACAGCACATTGGGAGCTCTACATCACTGCACCCGTTCTTTCCACTGCTTCCAAATTTACCATACACTATGAACTAACATTTCAAAACAACGTGTTGTACTCCACAGTAACCCTACAAGGTACTCCATGTGAAAAACTGAGTCCCATCACCAAACAAGCTCAGGAAACATTATGTTTCATAGTCCATCCCCTTTGGGTAGACTCCCAGTGAACAAACAATACCACTAAAAACCTGGAGAAAAACCTATTGCAAAGGCCATTGCTGACCTGGGTTTAGAATTTTCCACAACTTGTCTTTACTATCTATTCATATTCTGTGACAGTTCTAGGAAAAGATGTTGGGAAGTGTTTCTGGATTTGATGAAGAGTTAGTGAAGGCTTTGGCTAAGGAAGAGACATGATGGGATTCACATTTGTGAAGATTTACACTAATACTGTGGAACAAGCCAATGGAAGCAAAACTAGCAAACAGAACATTAACAGTTACCTTCCTAATCCAAAGCAGAAATATAACTGTGGTCCTAGAAGAACCGGTAATGTCCTAGCATCACTGCAGAATTTTAGAGAGTGGGCAGTGGGGGAGATAAACAGCATTTGAGGTTTAGGGGGACAACAAAGGAGCCGGCGGCCCCGGCTGCTTTCTCTCCCTGTATGCCCAGATAATATATAAAGCCCATTTGCAGGAGAACTGTGGCCAGAACTTCAACCTTCAATTTTGTCTCTTCAAATTTCTTCTAGCAAAGAATTTCAGAACACTCCTGGTTGTTTCTCGGTCTTTAAATTGGATAAAGGGCAATTCTGTCCTTTGTGTGTGTTTCCTCCGCCATTTCCAAGCACATTTATTCCGGAATTGTCCCTTCCATTTTTCTTTAAGAGAGTTATCTTATTTTTGTTCCTTAAGAGTTTGATGTTTTCTTTAAGAGAGAACAGTCCTGTGGCTAAATAGCCCAGGTTACAAAGATGTCAAAGTCCATTTTATTTTTCCAGTCAGCTCTGCCAAGCTTTCTTTTAATATTGCTCTGGCTCCAGTTGATTTACCTTTAGTCTTCATACTAAAAACTGGAATGTTTCCTACATAAAATTGATTTTGCTACTGCTCACCTCTAGCCATTCATTCTGAAAAACAATCAATATATCCTAATAAAGGGTTAAGGAGAGCCACTGAACCATTACTGTCTTATTAATTCCATTTCATTATTTTTATAAATTCAAGGACTCTTTTGTCTATTACTTTCTAATGGTAAATAAATCCCTTAACAAAATATACTGTAAGCTATAAGGAAATGAATTGGGTAATTTCATTTAAGACAAAATTATCATTATAATGTTTTTATGCTAAGAAGTATACAGATTGCTTTAAATGTCCTTACCAGTATTTTGGGCTGAAAACATCCTTTTTTTTTTTTCAAAATGGAATATTCTTTTATCCTGACCAGTCTCTGCATGTGAAAGAAAGTAATATATAATCTAACTTTAAAAGAACACAGTATGTTGTGAAGTCTATTACAGGAGTCAGTCAGCCCTAGAGGTCCCCACTAGGTAGTCAACACAAATATCCTTTCCTTTCCTTACTCTTTCCTTATGTGCTTTACATAAAATAAACATTAGGTTTAACTTTTAAAAACTGTGAGACCTTGATCAGTTCCCTTCCTTGATCACACATTGTCTCGCCTTCTAAAGGAAAATGACCCTCTTACCCGTCTCATCTACCTGCTGAAGGGAGATGTTATTTTTACATTGGATATCCAGTGGAACACACATCAGGAAAAGATAACTGTAGCTGGAGACCTTCTCTCCAGCCCCCCCCCCCCCCCCCCCGCTGCCGCCGCTGCCACCAAGCCCTGTTAGTCCAACAACCCACTTACGAAATAAACACATGGACATTTATATTATTTAAACTGCTTGACCATTGGCTCAGGCCTACCTACCATTGTCTAGCTCTTACTCTTATATTTAGCCCATTTCTATTAATCTATACTTTGCCACATGGCTCATGGCTTACCAGTACCTTACATCTTTCTTGTCTTCTGTCATCGTGGTGGCTGGCCCATCTCTCTGCCTCAGCCTTCACTTCCCAGAATTCTCCTCCTCCTTGTCCCGCCTACCCTATCCTTCCTGCCTGGCTACTGGCCAATCAGCATTTTATTTATTTTAACCAGTCAGAGCAACACATTTGACATACAGAACATCCCACAGCAGATAACCCTTGAGAGAAGAACTGATGGAGGTAAATGATCAGCAGGAAGCTGTCTGGAGGAAAGGCATAGGAGAAGGGACAGAGCATTCAAAGGCAGCACAGCTAAAGGCCACACAGACCATAATTAATACACGCCTCTGTGTGTTCATTTGGGTCTGAGCAGCTGTGGGACCTCAGGGCCACGGGAGCCGAGTAGGACCAAAAAAAAACTTCAGCTACGTATGTCCATGCATGTGAAGACCAGAGACCAAAGCTGGGTGTCTTTAGCTATCACTTTCCATCTTTGTGAATCTGGTGCTCCCTGATTAGTTAGTTCCAGTGACCCTCCTGTTTGTACCCCTCCTCAGCACAGGGCTTGTGGACATATACCACTGGCGCAGGCTTTTACATGAGCACTGGGGATCCAAACATCAGTGCTCATGCTTGTAGGACAAGCATTTTACTGCCTGAGTCGTTTTTCCAGCCCATTTGAATCTCTGAATACAGAGTATAAAATGAGAGTATAGACCACCATAAAGCCACCCACCAGGAATCAGATGTTAATCACAGTTCAAGATGGACCTTTAAATGGTAAAATACTAAACAACAGATTATTAAATGAGTCGCTAGGACACAGGATTGGTTTTTTACCATGTTAAAGTAAATTTTTTTAATATCACACAGAGAATTAGTAAGCTATGAAGTCATAAAAATATAATAAATAGAGCTTATCTGACATGATCCAAGTTTTTGCTCTGTTCTCTCATTAGCCTTTGTGAGAAAAAGAAGTAAAGTGCCATGCAATGAATTGATAATAACAGTTATGTGGCTAACTAAAATCATGCTAATCAGTCCAACAGCACAGCATGTGATATGGATGAACATACAGATCACATGCTCACCAACTGGCAGAGAACATGAGACTAAAAACAGTAAGAACTATACCGGTGCTGGAAACCACGTGTATGATAACTAACCAGCTAGATTCACGCCAGGGGCTGAGACTCACAAAAGGGAAGTGCAGACATTATGACCACTGAGTTCTTCACGTGGGCAAGTAAGTTCCCCTGAGAGAGCGCCTGGGACTGGCGGGTAAAAACCGGGCCTCACACTGCATGGGGCTGATAAGAAGTCTGGCCCAGAGCTCTCAGAGGGTCAGTAGAACATACGGCCAGAATGAAAAGTTCCAGGGCTCATTGAAGACAAGCTGAAGGCTATGGCTGTGGGCTGCCCTCAACCTTGATGGCGTGCATAGGTGATCTGCAAAGGAACTGGGTCTTTGCTTGGGAGTATCTGCTCCTGGCCCAGAGTCAGTAGATGCTGAAAAGGGAGACTTATTATGCCCACAAGTGAATCTACATTTCAGCCTCCATGATCCTGATCTGCAGCGCTGACCAGCACCCTCAGTAAACTTTAGAACTGATTTCTACCTTCCTCATCTTACAACATACTGCTAAGTAGGAAACACATAGCTGAGAGAATTCTGGGAAATGTTCTTCCAACCAACTTAGCACATTTCCCACCACATGGTCACAGCCCCATCCTTAAAATCCTACACTCATACGCATTTCTTTAACCTTGTATACCTTCTAAATAAGGAGCAAAACTCCAGTGAAGATGGGGTAGGGGCGGGAGTTAAGAGCATGTACTATTGTAATTCTTGCGGAGAACCCCTCTTCCATTCCCAGCACTCACATTGGGTGGCCTCTAACTGCTTTGTCCTGCTGTGGACTCTGCAGATACCTGTGCTCTCATGCACACAGAAATACACACTCATATGAACAGAATTAAAATAGAGTAAATCTTTTTAAAAAGGCAAACACATGCTTCTAATTAACATAATAGAGTTATCCTTCATAAAAATGAAAATATGCAAACTCTCTCACCAAAAAAATCAATAGCAAAATGTTTCTTTATCCATCCTTGGGTAGCTATTGGGTAGTCCTTTTGTCTTCTGACTGAATGCCCCTTTAAATATTCTATAAATTACTTAGATATAATTTTAATCAATATTAATACAATTTTGTTACATGGTAGAGGAGTAGAGAGGAGAAAAGAATTGGTCAATAAATAATAGATTTGTCTCTATAGATGTAAATAATAAAAACTATATTAATGAATATGAATGTTCCCAATTATATTACAACTATTAAAAATTATGCTATATTCCATATTGTAATATTTATTTGAGATATAATTATAATTATTTGTTTATAAATCTATTTTCCCACTGGATTGTGAGCTTCTCTTTTGTGACAGATACTATATATTGTCCACTGCTGTATCCATAGCAACCAGCACAATGTCTGTCATGTGCTCAATAAATATCTGATGAGCCCTGAATTTCTATAATTTTATCATTAGTTAGGTATAACATTACTATGTTGTTTCTCAAGGAATAAAAACTCCTGACAGAGAGCTTTTAGATATTTGACGATCAGCATAAAACAGAAAACATGAGGGATAAAGGCCAGGACTGTGGACATCTGGGACAGAAACATTGAGATGCTCATATTCTATAATCTGGGATCCCTATGTATCAGCCTTCAAAAAGCATGGACTTCCAAGAGACAAAGGAGGGGAGGGAGGAAAGAAAGCAGATTCTATTCTTTGGATAGAATCCCACCAAGCACTAATATCCAGGTCATCTCACTGAGTGGCCTTGGAATTTTACCTAACTTCTCTGAGCTTCAGACTCATCTACTTCAGTGAGGAACAGAGCCAGAGACTTCCTTGGCTCTTTTCCCCCTACAGTGCTATGTATAATCTGTGCTCCTACTTCTCCACTCTGCTGTGGGAGCCAGCTTCAGACTGGGCCAGAATGTTACAGTCTGACCACCGAAGTCACTGACCCTTTCTTGGTTTGGAAAGAATTCCTTGGTCAGATAATCATCAGACTCTGTCAGTTCTAGGACAAAAAAGGATGACTGGACTGAATCTCTATCCATTCCAATGTGCCATATCCCACTATAGGATAAAGTTTCATGACATCCATAAGCACTGAGGAAGGGAGGAGCTATGTGCATTGTAACATGCAGAAACAAGAAAATCAAAATACCTTAAACCTCTGATGAGGAGGTGCTGCAGCACTTCCTCTACTCTAGATCTCCAGGAATAGGTGATGGACAGGGCAGAGGTAGAGTCAATGATATACTGGTTGGTGACGGGCTCCTGAACATGGGTCTAAGAAGAGCCCCTAACATTCAGGTCCTGTTGCATATGAACTTTATGTTATGTATGAGATTTTCAGAGATTATATCCCTGGTGCCTCCCAAGAACTCAATTAAGTCAGAACTGTAATCCCCTTTAAAGACGAGAGGAGAGACTTGACTGACTTTCTCAGTACTGTGACTATAATTTTTACCAAGCATTGCCACAGAAGCAAACAATTTTTCAGTCCATTTAAAATCCTTCAGGATGAACAAACATAACAAGAGATTCTGTGTGTCATTTATTTCATCCACGACCCTGGCCTCTTCCTAGAAACAGTCTCCTAAGCCTAAGATTTTCTTCTGTTGGTCATCAGCCTACCTCTTACACTAGCTGTAGTCCCTGAATGTTATATACAGATGTGGATGATGTGGTTTCATCATACAGTCACATGGGTTTAGTTTGGGGGGTTTTACTTAAGTGAAAAATGGGACTGTCACCTTGCTTAGATTTTAAGAATAAATAGATTATGATGCTTAAGTATGGGATGATGACTAACTCTTATCTATTTGAACTTACGTTTTGGTGGCCCAACTCACCTTTAACCCCAGTCAATTTTGAAATAATTTGCCTTCCATTCCTTTTGCTTATTTGATATTACAATGAAATAGAGATGTGGTGAGGCTGTGTCTATGTGTTTCTTGTAATGATAGCAAAACACATGAGATTACTTGAAAAGCAGAAAGGTCTGTTCTGGTTCACAGTTTTGGATATTGCAGTCCCTGGCCTGTCAACCCTAATATTTTTAGGCCTATGACAAAGCAGTATATTATGACAAGGGAATGTACGTTAGAATAAATTGCTCACTTCATGGTGACCAGGAAATAGAGAGACAAATAAGAGACCAGTCTCCCACAGCCACCTAAGAACATATCCGCAATGCCCAGAAACCTCCCAATAGGCATTTTTCAAAGGCACCAAGCTGAGAATGAAGCCCCAGTGCATGGAACTTTGGGAAATGCTCCAGCTTCATTACTGTCTGTGCATGTCTAAGGCATGCATGGCTCTGAATATTCTAAAGTGAATATGGTAATATTCACTTTAGAAAGCAATGTTTAGTTAAATTTTAGTCACAGTTTATTAATTTATGTCTTTATATGAGTGCTCTGCATCTGGTAAGGGCCTCACCATCTCTCCAAAGCTAGAATATTCTGTTAGCTATGAAGAACTTCAGGGACATAATATAAGTCTACATTAAAAACTATGTTCAATTCTTAAGCATTCTTTGCTTTCAAGTTTTTAAAATCTCATCTGTTGCAAAACAGAGTATGTAGAAGGCACTAAAAATGCTTTATGCGGAGAAAGGACAAAACATTTTAACAGCAGATGGATAGCGAGAAGACCTAAGCAGAGTCAGAAAATGGTGAAAAGAAGCAAGAAAGAAGGAAGGGGAAGGCGCAAGCTTGCTGAAGCAGACACCATGCACAGAACAGAAAAAGAAATCGTCAGATAGCATTCTGGAATGGATGGCAATTAAATAAGGTCTTGAGTTTCTTCCAGGTCTCCAGTTCCATGGTTTATAACTGTGTCGTTCTAAAATGTTTGGTTAATGAATTCTCTTCAGACCCAGCATGTTTTCCATGAAGAAAGGTAGCAAATGTTTGCAGGCTTATTCCCAGGCTCCCACTGAGAAAGGCAAAACTCCCTTTCTGGACCCTACCTGAGCTGGAACCCATGGTCCCTTTCTTCATGACAAGTTGGCAAACTGGGAATGCACAGGCACTCACAGAAGGATACACTGACATACTTGTTGAAGTCCTGGCCCTCTGAGACCTGCATAGAAATGCAAAGCATCCCAGACTCCTCCTCCGCTCCAAATCTCTCACAGTGAGAAAATGGCATAAAATAATACACACTTCAAACCCTCAGTGTTGTAAACTTCTATTTCACAAAAAAAACTGTTCACAAATGTGTCATCCAACAGGAAGCGCTCACCATGAATCTTTCTTCAAGGCAGTGCACATTTTAATGAATGCTAACATGTTTGCAAACATAATGAAAATGGTATTTCCCACAGAGCACTGTGAGGTTATTTGAATAAAATATGTGCCTTTGGACATGAGTGTCTGCCGATGATCACGGTCAGATCTGTGCTTTATTTGTGGATTAGGAGCTGCAGTGGAGTGTAGACATGTGCTTTACGAGAACTGGCTGTGGAAGCACTCACCCGCTGACATCTGTCCAGACTGCCACTGGTTCTAAATCTCTGCATCTGAATTTGAGAAGCTGAAACTTTGGCAGAGTAAAAGAGCCGTGTCTCTAACTGGGAAAGTCTCATGAGGTGATGAAATTCGGTACCAGAATTTCAACTATGTTATTATTGTAGGCCAGAGATTGACACATGAAGAAGACCGCAATGAAAATGGCTGTATCACAAGACCCCAACCAACACACTGGAAAATGGTGGCATTTCAATCACAATGGAGCTACTAACCCCCCCCCATCAGCGCTGCTGGTCTCTTAGGCGTTCCTCTTGATTGGAAGATACCTTCTTCCCTCTCAGAAGCAGGTTGTGGCTTTCAGGTTTCCCTGATGCTATAAAAGGCTGTGTGTTTGCTCAATGCATAGAGAAATATGGGCACACGCTCCTTATAAAAAACTGCTTCCAATAGGAGTCCACATTTCTCTCCAAATCTCTCACATTTTAAGCACCCTTTATTTGTGTCTGTATGCAGCTGGGGGCCCAAATCTTCTTTACATAATTGTTTAACATCCTTTAAAACATGGCCCTGACCTACACATACCTACAAGTAGTAACCATACAGTAAGGACAGTAGAGAGCTGATATGGCACCCTGAAGCTTCCAAAAGGCAGATCAATTCAGAAATCCTAATAATTTAACACTGTAGAATCCTATCCACCAAATGAAGTCCAATTGGCTAGCATGTTGCCACAGATGGCTGCTGGGCTCCACTCAATCTGGGATTCCAGGCTAACACAGTTATCTTCCATTCATAGTTCCCAGAGTCACGCTGGGTGTCAGCATCCAGCCAGCGGGTCACAGGAGAGGTGTTGTGAGACAGGACTCCCAAGGAGTGCATTTCTCTTGCCCTCATCTCATCGGCCAATACTTAGTGGCGTAGTCAAAGCTGAAGGTGACACTGGGAATTCTTGTCCAACTACATGCTAGAAGCTTTAATGGATCTCAACCCAGACCTTGCTAGATGTGGTACAAAGTGTTGGGGCAAGATCTGGATTTGATCCAATGGATTTGATCAATGATACGTGCAAGCTAGTAACAAGTAACATTAATAAGCCTTGTGATGAATATTACATTCTGAATATTATCAACTAATCTTTTGGTTATCCAGGGTAGAATAAATAGCAATGCAGTGATAACACAAAACTCAATACACACATTCAGAGCCAGGATGATGTCCATGTTGCTCTTCACTGTAACCAAACAATACCACTTCCGGAAAGTGTATAGTCTAACAAAATATCTTTGGGGCTGGTAAGATGGCTTAGCAGATAAGAGCATTACAGAACATCTGAGATTGGTTCCCAGCACCTGTGCTGGGCAGCTCATAACTGCCTGTAACCCCAGGGAATCTGATGCCACTAGCTTCTAAGGGCACCTGCACTAATGTGTGCATACCTACAAACAGAAACACACACTCTCATGCACACCTAATTAAACATAAAATTATAAAAAATATTTTTAAATATTACAAAGCCATCAAAACTGAAATAATAAAAATAAAACAAATCACTTCTCAAATTTGGATTCATTTATTTAATGTGTGTGTGTGTGTGTGTGTGTGTGTGTGTGTTTTGCTTACATGTATATCTATACCCTGCATACTTGGTGATTATGGAGGTCAGAAAAAGCCATCAGATCCGAAGTTACAGATAGCTGTGAGCCACTGTGTAAGTACTGGGAATGGAACCCAGGTTCTCTGTCAGAGCAGCAAGTGCTCCAAACTACCAAACCATGTCTCCAGCCCACCCCCAATAAATTAAAGAAACATCCACTTCCAGCTCAAATTTAGAGAGCCGTAGCTTTGCAACTTACAGGCGAAGGAAACTTTGTTCCAGCTAAGCAAGCCAACCTCTTTGTCCCAGGGTAAAAATATACTGCTCCACTCTGCATCTCAGGGCTCCTAGAAAGGGGTTTGGAACCAAGAGGCCAACTCCAAGCCCATGAGCTGTTCAGTGTGTATGGGAAGGTCACTAACCCATCATCTTCTAAAAGGTCAGGCAGCCTGAGATCAAACTCTGGAGTCAGGGTCCATGTGTGAGTGAGACTTTGCCAATAGCTACCTTGTTACAGGCAACATAATCAGACTTTAACTCTGTGGCTCAGTTTCCCGGGCTGGAAATGTGAGGTAACAGTCCTCCTGTTATGCCACCGCTAGATGTAACAAAAGGACTAACAGTAGTCAAAGCAAGTAGACATGGAAAATGAGTCCAAGAGTGAGCACTCAGTAATGGTTAGCCATGATGAGGACATGCACTTGAGGTCACAGAAACCAAAGGCAAATCGTGCTTAGAGTTGCCCCAGCTGAAGGTCAAGTACTCATCAATATCTTTGGCATGCTTCCCATCCTGTTAGATTACCGTTGACACTGAAATTGATATCCTCCTTTGTTCATTGATATCCAAGATTGCAAAATGAAAACTAAGCTTCATAGAGAACTTACTGTTGTCGACATAATTTGTATCTGTTTATCCACTGACACCGAGGAAAGTTAGAATATTTTCTGGAGGAATTTTGTTAGATGTTAGAGCTTTAATTTGGAGAAAGAGGTCCTGTGTTAGAACTGATGCAGTTTTCAAAGGATGGGTATTGTGATTTCCTACACTTTGGGAACATCTTTGCATCCCGACAGATACATAACATTGTCTCACAAAATTTCACTGGTGTGATTTGATGGGTAGAAGCGTGGGCAGGCAGGTATCTGATTACTAAACCATAGCATTACATTTGCCTTCCCAAACTAAGGTAGCAGGAAGCTTCATCGCAATAGATCCCATTTTTAAAACCCTAAATTCCTTGAAATGTTATTAACTCAAGAACCAAACGGAGTGAGTAGAATTAGCAAAGGAGGAGGCTATTCCAAAATAAAGCCATTTCTTTTCTTTTTTACTTCCTTGACTCTCTGAAGGTGAAGCAGGCACTTGGTTGCTTAGCACACCTATCTGTTGAATATTCACATTGATGGTGGGGGTAGTGATGCAGAAAATATACAACATCAGATAATCCAAAGTCATTTATATTTGGCTCAGGGATGCTTTGCATAATAATTTTGCAGCTGATTGATCCCCCTGGGTTTGTTTGTGCTGATACTAAAGCAATTTTCATTTTGAGAAAATACTAACAGAAAATAATGGAGTGCAATGGCTAAATGTATACATAGGCAGTTCACTCATTTATTCCTTCCACAGATCCTTAGTGGCAGCTTACCTGTAAACAAGCACTGTGATGGACACTAAGAATGGAAAACAGAAATGAGCTGTTTGGAGTCACTGTCCCAGAGGGACTCATGAAGATTTGTAATTAAGACTTAGCTTGCCAGGCAGTGGTGGCACACACCTTTAATCCCAGCACTCAGGAGGCAGAGCCAGGCGGATCTCTGTGAGTTTGAGGCCAACCTGGTATCCAAAGTGAGTTCCAGGAAAGGCGCAAAGCTACACAGAGAAACCCTGTCTCGGGGGGAAAAAAAAGACTTAGCTAAATGTCATGTTATTCTTCTGAAGAGTGTGCTCTCCATTCCTCTTGCCATATACCCAAAATAACATATGATTTAATTTATAGTTTACTGTATTTATTCCTAGGTAGCATTCATAAGATATATATATATATATATTTCTACTACAGTCCAAGATTGCTTTAAATGAATGTGTGTGTGTGTGTGTGTGTGTGTGTGTGTGTGTGTGTGTAAATTCATTTAGACTTGAGCAAAATAGGAAACTATAAATAATAACATTCTTCTCTTTCTCTTATGGGTGAGTGGTTCACCTAAAGGGGCATATCAGGGATTATAACACAGGCAGTCTGGCCCTTGGATCTGTGTTCTTAACCAACACAGTCTGCTTCCCTCTTTAATCAAAGTATCAAATTAAATGACATCTAAAGAATATCAGTAACTTTGAGAGGAAAAAATAGATTTCTATGTCATATATACAAAATTGGATTCCATTCATTAGACTGCCAAATATAAGATATTTGAAAAGGATATCCCAAATGAACTTTAAAGTAATAAGCCACAGAAAGAAGACATTTATAAAATACATTCCTGAGAAGTAATTAGCAGAACCTAACAGGACAGTAAATCAATGATTCAAAGAAATTCAAATGATTGCAACTTTGAAATAATGTTCAGTTTCACTAGCAAATGAAAATACTCATCATATGTAGTCTGGATGTAGTGGAAAACATTCTCTCATGGGTGAATATTAGATACCTGCTTTGAAGACCAATTTAGCAAGGTCCACTAAAGGTGTGTATTCTCTTCTACCCATCTCTATTACTCTTGAAAGGGATTCTGCTATATGACAGCCTGTGTCCTTCGAGACTTGTGTGATGGAAACACGCCCCAATGGAACAGTGTGTGGAGGTAATGCCACCGACCCAGAGCTCACTTGACCTTAAAGGAAGAATGAAGGAACCAGTTGCTATTGCAAAGATGGGCTAGTTGTCTTGTGTGTAGGTTCTCAATAAAGTCATATTGGCCTCTTTTCTCTCTGTCACCCACACAATGCCCTCTGCCATGTTGTGGCAGAGAAAAGGGGCCTTCCAGAATAAACTTCTTCATCTTGGACTTCTGAGTCTCCAGAGTGATGTGACAAATTCTGATCATTGTAAGTGATCTCATCTGTGGTAATCTGCTACTACCACATAAAACAAAGACAAATCCTCACTGAAAAGAATTCTGATATACTTACCCATGGACATGGCTGCAAATTCTTATATAATTACCCAATAAATTTTATTCACAAACATGTTTATTACAACATTGCTTTTAAATTTGAGAAATTACAATGAAATTAATTATCAATCACTAGAAGAGATAATTAAATTTATTTAAATTGATAAATTAAAAGCTGCAGTCTTAACAAGGGATACTAAAATAAGAGTGAAATACATGAACTTGGGATGTATCTATTTAAACAAATATATATCAAAATATTTAAATAAGGAAATTCAAACAGTTTTAAATGTTGATGCTGCATTTGTACATTTAGAAAGATAGAGAAAATGTCATACATGGATATAAACATATGTGTAGAGGAATGTCAATTATCAATTTGGTAGACACATGCCAAATTCAGGAGAGTAATTGAACCTAGGCAGCAGCCTAGAGGAAGAAAGTAGAAATTAGAGGAGAGAGTAGAGAAAATTTAAACTTTAAAATATGCATATATACATACATATATACATATGCACTGACACAGATATTTATGGATATATAGATATCAGATTTATGCCAAAGAAAGTTCCAATCGATTTCAATCTGTTTAGAGTGACAGACATCCAGTGTTTTGAATATTAACCTGTGTTTTTCTACAACAAAGAACTAAGACAAGACATCCTCTGGATGGATAGCTTCTGTAAGTTTGTCAGTGAGCTAACCTTCACCTACTTACTGGACAATCCATGTGATTGCTCCTTTGCCTGTGGCTGTAGTGACACCTCATCTGCTGTTTCGGACTGGGCTCTTAGGAAGCACAATTCAGCTCAGTCTCAGCCTTGGAACTCCTAATTTGCACGTTGTGTACATACATTTGTACACATGTGTGCATGTTCCACATTCACACTCACATACATATCACGCTTGCACAAAACACACATTGTGGAATATAGAGCAGCGTGTCTGGGAAGAATATGAAATCTCTTCTTCTGGTTTAGGCCAGAGAGTTCTCAAGTTATATTCATTTGTTTCTAGTTTCAAGTAAAATGTCATGTGAAAAAATAACCACTAAGAGCATGTAAAGCCTCTGAAGTAGACTATGGGACAGAGCACCACAGGACTGCTTAGCCACCTGTCCCTTCATTTCTATCAAAACAGGCTTTGCAAGCCAAGTGGCTGAAAGTACAGTTGATTGGAACTGTTCACTTATTCCATATTTATTGAAAGTACACTATTTACAGGGTGCCAGTGGCACCAGAAGCTGCTAAAAACCCCAACAATGCAACATGTGAAACACAGCTGCATCTACGTGACAATAACATTACACCCTAGCACACTTCTAGCCAGTGGCTCCTGCAGGAAATGTTGGTATCCTGCTGTGTCTTTTGCTGCTGTGTGCATTAACTTGGCCTCTCATTCGGCCCCACCCTGTCTCTCCTTTGAAACCAATTGTGTCCTTGACATGAAAAATGTCCTTTAGAAAGCCTAATGGCTAATTACATCAAAGGGAAGAGAGACCAAACCTCAAACAAGGGATGATTAACTACACGAGCTTTAACAGAAGCTATCACACCCTCAGAATGACTCTTCTTTAATAAAGATGTTTCTAGTCATTTATTTTCTGCCAAAGTTTGTGTTCCCTGCCCAAGAGTGACTCCTGTTTCCTTCATTTCAGGGTTGCGCCCTGTCTGAGGCTGGCCTTGACCATGAGCAAAGCAGGCAGCCACCTACATAATATGATTAATGCAAATTCGGGACATTGAAGGAATAGATTTGAAGCCTCATGGGAGAGAAAACTCTTGTTTGCTCAATGACGCCTTCCAAACTCTGTTCCATCTCATGCTGGTGTGTTTTCCACAGAAAACTGAAACATGGAGTGAGGTTCCATGGTCACATACCAAGTGAAAGTAATGTGTTCAATTATCAACAGAAATTGTAGTTTCTCTATCAGAGTCCACATCCCACAGGCTGGGAATCCAGGAATCAGACAGTATAAAAGCTGGCAGTGGCAAAGAATAAACAAAATGTTTGAGGATCAACTCTGCTGCTCACTATGTCAAGAGTAAGTGGCAGCCACAGGCCACGTGCTTGCTGATGACGTCATACTGGCCTCTCCCCAGCCCTGTGAAGTGCCTACTCCAGGTGCCGACATATCACTGCCAAGATGAAACCACTCAGCCAAAGCCCACACCACCCAGGAAATTGATGAGAACAGGTGAACACCCTGTGTCTTCTGATGCTTAGCCTGAGTTTAATTGAACTAATAAGACATTATAAAATATGCACGGAAGCTAAGCCACCCTTACACAAACAAGATAGCCAACTCTAACACATCATTGGCATTTAAAAATTGTTCTTTCTTTATTTATTACTCTTCATCATTCAAATCCATGCTAACGGGAATGAACAGAAAGAACTGAGATGGGTGAATTTGAGAAGAGACAGGACTGAGAAATCAATCCTAAATATTTCTCCACTGTGTGAATCTAGATGAAATCAAATAGTCTGATGGCAGAATATAGAGATGGTGCTTGAGATGAACCACTTTAAAGATGTCATGCAATAAAAAAGAAAGAAAGCGATATCAGATTTGCATAGACTGCTTCCCAGTTACTGGAGTGTGCTGTTTCATGCACGTTATCTGAATTTGACATTGATAACCATTTGAGCTATCATCTACTTTTTAATATTCTTTTTTATACAGACAAATAAACCTGAACAGTCAGGTGTTAAGTAACTTGGCTATAATGGTGCTAGAAAAGTAATCTTGATGCTTCTTTTCACACTTAATTAGCACTTAATTTCAGAGGGCAGTGATACTATACTTGGTTCTCGGCATCAGCCCCATAAGGGGTGCAGGTCAGATGTAAAGCGCCAAGACCCTGTTCTCACAGAAGACTATGATTGTGATTCAAGGAGACTTTGGAACAGCGTAGCTAGTCCCTAGCGAAGTGTAGTTTAGGAGAGCTGACAAACCATTGCCCAACACTCAGGAAAACAATACCACATACCTGCTTTCTCACCACAGCCTGTGTTAAGACAGAGAAGGGGAGATGTGCATTGCTTAACAAGTGCTGCCTGAAGAAGCATTTTGAACAACTGGGATATTCAAGATTTCTTTTCTCATTTCTATGACAAAATACCCTGCGAAGGTAACTTAACGGGGTGGCTAGTTTGGCTCGCTCACAGTTTGAAGACGCAGGCTCTTCCTGTGAGAAAGACACAGCAGCAGGAGCTTGAGGCATCTTCTCACACGGATTCCCCAAGTGGGAATCGGAGACAGAGACAGCTGGTGCTCGACTCAGAGGCTCCTTCCTCTTTATTCAGTACAAGAACCCAGCCATGGAATGGCGCTGCTCGCATCCAGGGTGGGTCTTCCCATCACAATTAATCCCCCCTGGACGCAACCTCCCAGACATACCCAGGGGCTTATTTCCTAGGCCATTCTAAATCCTCTCAGGCTGACATCAAGATTAACCTTCACAATAACTTTTTCTTATTTCAGAATACTTTCTTGTGTCCAGAAAAGACTCACAATGGCTTAAAGAGCTGCAGGGGCAGTCTGTCTGTCTGTCTGTCTGTCTGTCTGTCTGTATACATGCACAAGCACATGCACGAACAGTTACTGCCTTGGAGGATTGAGTTATGAATGATGCAGTGCAGAGGAAACCTGAAAGAACACATTTTGAGATGCAAGGTCTGCGTGTTGATTGACACCCTTTGTACGATAGGAAAATCTGGCAGGTGCATTAGCTGGCACCCTCTGATCTGTACACATCCACACTTGTCTTCTTAGGTACTTGGTAATAAGCTGCTTTAAAGATCCCTGAGTAAGCACTGAGATAATATCTGGAGTATGTAGCACTCAGTCCTCTTAGAATGGCTTGTTCCTGCTCCCTTCGTTTTCTTAAGAAAATGTCAGTTTAATCATTTCCTAATGCTTTGATAATGCGTTTCTTTACACAGCTGTAGAACACTCACTCAAGTGTTTTAAAAGCACAAATGTAGATGTAAAAGAGACAGTGAAACGAGGTTACTCTGAGCTAACAAAACAGCCAAAGAGGGGTTTGAAGTTCCCTAAACTCAAATGACATTTCATCAGAGCAAATAATAAAGGTCATGACATCTGGCATGTCTTTGTCTAAGAAAGTGGCATTATGAACATAACAATTTTGGAAAAGAAGGACTTCCTCTATCTGAGTTCGTTAATCATTAGGTGGGCTAGCCTGCAAGTGAGGAGCAATGGAGGATGAGGAGGCAAAAGATGCTGAGACCAGGAAGAAGGGAAGCCATGCTGATTCTGATGTCCCACTCCTCAAAGATGGTAACAAAGGTTTAGAAACTCAGATTAAACTGTGAAGGGGCAGGTGACGCTATAAAACATTTCACCTGGCAAGTGAGGAATAAATATAAGAGACCAACTATCGGAAGCCTCTGCAGTGGAGTGGTACCTCTATTTCTGCTCAGTCTCATTGCTAACTGACTCCATTGGGAGCTAGAATGTCTTGGTTTGGAAGCAAACGCCTGGGGCAGGGGAGGGGACAACACAGAAACATGTCCCAAAGGCCAGGAGATGGTCAAAAGCACAGCGGAAGAATCCCAGAGAAGCAGCAGCAAAGACAGTGCGGCCACTGGCCAGACCCTCCAGTGATGCCTGAAGGGCCAGTTTCTCAATCAAACAAATTGAAGGTCAAAGCAGTTCCACAATCCTGAAGTCTGCCTTCAGTTCCAAACTTGACTTGTCACGTGCAGTGAGGTCCCCTCACTGGGGTCAGTGCAAGCTCTGGGCACCCAGGGTTCACCTGAGCAAGAGCAGCAGGCAAATTTAGTCTATGTTCCAACTACTAGTAAAGCAAATGGATGGAACTAGAAAGAAATACATCCTGATTGAGGTAACCCAGACCCAGAAAGACAAATACAGTATGTACTCACTCCTAAGTGGATGTTAGCTATAAAATAAAGGATAACTATGTTACAATCCACAGACCCAAAGAGGCTAGGTAACAAGGAGGGTTCAACTGGAGACACCTGGATCTCCCTGGATAGGGGAGACAGAAGACTGTAGGCAGGTGGGCATGGGAACATGAACAATCAGGTTGGGAGTAGAGAGGGAGAGTACCAAAAGAGACTCCTGGAAGGGGGTGCATTTCAGGATCAGATAAAAACCTGATGCAAGGGACCCTCCCAGGAATCTACAAAGATGACCCCAGTTAAGACTCCTAGCAATAGCAGTGAGGTAGCCTGAACTGGCCATCTCCTGTGACAGGTAAGACTTCAAGTGGAGGGATTGGAACACCAACCCAGTCATATAACCTTTGACTGACAGTCTGTCCTGCCTAAGGGATGTGCTGGAGTAAGGATGGCCTAGAGATTGAGGGAGGGGCCAACCAATGACTGGTCTAGCCTAAGACCCATGCCAGGAGAGTAAGCCCACCCCTGACACTGCCTGGAGCACCAGAAGCCAAAGGGGTCAAGGACACCACAAGAAACCCACAGAATCAACTAACCTGGGATCATAGGGGCTCACAGAGACTGAACCAACAACCAGGGAGCCCGCATGGGACTGACCTAGGCAGTCTGCATGTATGTTGCAGTTGTGTGGCTTGGTCCTCTTATGGGACTCTTAACAGCAGGAGTGGGGGCTGTCTCTGACTCTTTTACAAGCTTTTGGGGACCCTACTCCTCATACTGGGTTGCCTTGCCCAGCTTTAATATATGGAGAGGTGCTTTAGTCTTACTGCAACTTGATAGGCCAAATTTTGTTGATACTCATGGGAGACCTGTCCTTTCCTAAACAGAAATGGAAGAGGAGTGGAGTTGAGGGGATAGACTGTGATAGAGAAGACTGTAGCTGGGATGATGGATAGATAGATAGATAGATAGATAGATAGATAGATAGATAGATAGATAGATAGATAGATGGATGGATGGATGGATGGAGAGAGAGAGATGGATGATGGATGGATGGATGGATGGATGGATAGATAGATAGATAGATAGATAGATAGATGGATGGATGGATGGATGGATGGATGGATGGATGGATGGATGGATGGATGGATAGATGGATAGATAGATAGATAGATAGATAGATAGATAGATAGATAGATAGATAGATAGATAGATAGATTGTGTTTTCAGGAGTGTTGGAAATAGAACATAATCCTATCATGAAACAGGGCCAAGAGCTAGGGAAAAACCTGTTCATGATATACACTTAGTGTGAGTCCTATTAATGCCCTAGAACACTTGACCAGGACAGATGGTGTCTTGGAGATGTATGAACATAGAACACTCTATAAGCATACTGGAAAAGCTATGCCTCAATATCTGAGGTACTTCTGGATCACTAAGAAGAGCTTATTCTAATCCTTTCCTTGTAACTAACAAACGATCCAGGTGGCCTTGTCTTCTGAACCACTGGAATGTAGAAGTGGGCTTGACTTTCAGAAAAGGAACTGGAAACATTTGTCTTCAAAGTGCTCTTCAGCATCTGAGTGAACCCTAGATGTGTGCAGATTTCATCAAGGACCCCAACACATCCAGCCTAAGATGTCCTGCTAATAAAGGACAATGTGATCACAGCCAGGCTTTTCTATTCTCAACATTTAAAAAAGCAAGTGAATGCTAATATTTCTCTCCATTGTCTTGCCCCCATCTGAAAGGTGAAGACTATTTCTCAAGTATTACATATTAAATATCATAAATAACTGTTTCCTAGAAAAATGTTGATTGATTTTCTTTGCATTTGTATTGCCAAAGTATCTCAAAACAAGCAAACAAACCAAGTACTTCTGCTAGAGCATCAAGACCCTTCATGTTCCTCCTCCTTTCCAAGCCAGGTTTTTTGTTTGCCCTCTCTGACCTTCTTTCTCCCTTCTTTGCTCTGTGCTGCACCTCTGGACCCTGGCATCTGTAGACACTTCAGCAGACATCTTTTCTATTCGCCTTCCAGATGGGTCTTCCAGTGAGGGGCCTTCATGGAAGATTAGGGTGTTACCTGGTCTGGCTTTGACCCTAAGGAATTGTGGGTAACCAGTGGCTACTATGCTACTACCCTACTGGGAAGACCCCCCAGGTCTTGGCTTGGTTCTATTCATAACTTTTTAAAGGTTCTCCAGAGAAATAGAACCAAGAGCATGTATACACAGATAAAAGGAGATTTATCAGGGCAAATTAAATGATAGGGACAAGGAGTACTAAGAATGGCCAACTGTGTGGGGGATGGGATGAAGCCAACAGATGCTCTGTGCAGGGAGCTGGGTGCCTGGGGCTCCTTGGAGTGTCACTGCTTTTAAGTCCATGCTGCTGAAGAGGCTGGAGGTTAGTGTCAGTGCCATGGGGCCTCTCTGTGTCTGGATCACCCATTGAGAAGCACTTCGTGTTTTGAAGGCAAACACTCTTTTCTTTAGCTAATCTTCTCTGGAGTCTCTGCAGACATAGCTAGAGATGTGTTTCCCTGGTGACTCTAAAGCCTCCAGGCTGACATCAGGAAGAACCGTCACACTCCTCCTCTTTCCTCCCCAGGAAGAGATGACCTGCTCACTGCCAACCCCCTGGTATTTCCTCATCCTTTCGGCTCCTCTTTACCCCCACTCACTTTTAAAAATGGTCTTTTCATGGCATAATTCCCAACCATCTTCAGAGTGCACCATTTGCTTCCTGCAGAGACCCTGAAGAATGCAGACTTTGTCTATTAATTTCCTGGTTTATCTGTCAATTTGAGGGAAGCTGATGAACCAACGTTGTGGAGAGGAGAGGCCACTCTTCCCTGGTCTCCTGAAAGGTTTATGAGGAAGTCGGCTACAATCGAGGGCTAAAATGGAACCTGGGGATTATCTGGGGGTTTCAATTATCCTTGTTCCCTCATTCTATCTTGCAGAGAGTTGGAGAATTGGCTGTGTCAAGACGAAGTTGACACACATCACAGAGGCTATACAGCGGTCTATCTCCTCATTAAGAGTTTTTTCCTATGTCCCACTGATCTTCCTCTTCTTGCAATGCTTTTGATGTGCATTTAATTCTAAGTTCTGACAGAGAAAGGGTCTCACATCTGCTGTTCCCAATGCAATCTTCACATGACTGTCAAAAAAGGCAGCTATTTGTCCCCAGGCTGAAATTGCCAGCTCTAAAGAGGGTCAAAGGCTCTCCCTGGGAACATCTACAACAGCCAAGCATATATTTAAGATCTTCATTTCATCTCGAAATTTCCTTCAATGTAATGTTAATTTGGCTATATCATATTTCCATAAGCCTCATCTATACTTAGGACATTCTTTAAAAAAAAAGAGTAATAACTCATTCCATATTTCCTAAAACCCAAGTCTACCTGCTGTGCATGGAAATGCTACTCGAGTAGATTTAGACACACGAAATGTAATGAACCAGTTCCATAAATGAAAATCACTTTTCTTTGGGTAATTTCTGCATACAACTCTTGGAAGTGTTATGTATTTCCACCCTCGGTAGTCTGTGGCTTAAAGAGGAATATGAAAAACTAGTTTTTAACAAGCATTTAAAAATCAAATCTTTCCTCATTACCTGTCAGAAAAGAAAATGCCTCTCTACACACTGTACAGTTTTGCTTTGGTTTATTATTCTTTGGATAAATATATATATATATATATATATAATCTTATTAATATAATATATTAAAACATTATACATAATGTTTTTCATATATACTGTCCTGTAAGTGATAAAGTCTCTATCTTCAGAGGCTGGGAGACCGTTCATGAATGACAGAATAGCTACACAAGAGGACCTGGGATCAAATCCCAAACATCCACTCAACAGCTGTGGTGTGGGTGCTCACACCTGAAACACCAGCATTGGTGGGAAGAATAAGTGTTCCCAGGAACTCCCTGGCCAGCACACTATCCCAAAACAGCAAACGCCAGTTCCGGTGAAAGACTCAACCCAAAAATGCATGTTGAAGTGCCACCAAGGAAGATATCCATGATCCTCCTCTGGCTCCCACGTGTGAATGCATACCTGAACACACATGGACATATACCATATACACACTGCAGCACACACACACACACACAAAAAAAAAAAAAAAAAAAAACCATAAAAACCTTGATCTTGTTTTATGAATTCTTTAAGAATAGAGATTTTCTTGAAATTAAGAGTTTCTTTAAAATTAGCTGTTATAGTTGGCAGCGGCACCACTAATTAATTTTCACTTCTATGAAATGGGTGACTACATTTAATGACTCAGAGAGAGCTGGTAATTTGAGAAATTATGTTTTGATATTTCACTAGGAGATCGTCAATTTTGATTGCCATGCTTATGTGCAGTTCATAGTTCATTTTTCTCTTCCCCACCTCTTAAACTGCTAAATTTGGGACTTTGCAATTATGTAATTAGTTTGGGCCTGGAAAGGGCTAGGATTGCATAGGGCAGCTTTCTCAAGTGTGAGCTTGGAAGTCACCACACATGGCTCATGTCTCCTTATGAAGCTAATAATGCTGCTTTCTAGTTCCACTGCAAGGCCGTGATGAGGAGAGGCACGTTCATCAGGCTAACAGCTATGTGTAATACGTATGAACGTGCTCTAAGCAAACGATTGTAGCTACACTGGGTATTATTGCTAGTTCTTCGGGAATCCTGTAAACAATTAATTAACCACTTCCAAGCAAGGTGGTGCTCTTAAAACACACTGCCAGGTGGTAAGATTTTCGCCCTGATATTTGAAAGAAAAGAATCGTTGCAATCATTTCTATGACAAAAAAAAATAACATATTTGAGCGTTTTGGGGAAAGATTTTGAAAAAAAATATATATAAACTTAAATAGCTAAAGTAGCAATGGCTTAGTATAGGTCAGTAACCAGAGAACTTGATTCCAGTACCAGCTTTATTAGTAAGAAGATTTCCTATCCTGAGCAAACACACACAAGGTCTCTGGGGTTCATGAAGTTAGACTTGGGGCTGAGTGCTCAGCGGCTAACAGCACTTGCTGCTCTTGCAAAGAATCCAAAGTCAGTTCCCAGAACCCACATTGGGTAGCTCAAAACCCCCTGTAAACCCAGTCCCAGGGGATCCAGAACCCTCTGCTGGCCGACATGGACACTAGCATGCATGTGGGGCACAGACCAATATGCAGGCAAAATACCCGACATATAAAATAAAAATAAATATCAAAGAAGTTAGATTCCAGTGTGCCCTGGCTTCGCAATGTCTCTTTAATACTTCAGTGCAAATATTGGTGTCCACAGCCTGCCAATTAATACACAGGCTTCAGGGCTCTGATAAAATTAAATTCTCAACCTGCCTTTTGCTTTCTCTGATGTGACTTAACTTTTCCAAGGCCGGCTCATCATGAGTAAAATGTGGACTGAGTGGTGAATTTCTTCACGGGGCCTTAGGAAAGGACTGTGGGTTTCTGTCATCAACTTCATGTTCAATGACATTACCCTTGTAATTTGAAACCTAACATGATGGAAAAAAATACTGTATGGTGGGAGATGTGCAGAAACTACCAGCAGAAGTTCCCAGCCTGGAAAACTGGGTTACTAGAGCTCAAAAGTTTAGCATTGGAGGCAGAAATAGTATGTATTCATAAGAACGGCTTTTTGGTATTAAAAGAAATAATTCAGGTAAATAATAAATCACTTGACCTACTCGTGAGTCACACTATGTTTTTCATAACACTGATTTTTTTTCATATTACTCTAGGTTACAGGAAACTGTGAGCCATTCCGACCAATCTCGCAGACTCAAACCCAAGTCTTGTTTTGCACAGGGACTGTTTCCAGGCATGAATGCGGCTCTTGCTTTGTTCTGCATTGATAGGACTTCTGATAGGCGCTATCCCATAGACAGTGCCCCTCTTTGTAACTGAATAAGAGTTTCTTCTCTTAGATGGCGGAGTCTGCACAAGCCTGGTAGCAGCCCAACGTTACAGTTATTTTTAATGTTGAAAAGATTTTTTTTTTTTTTTACAACAAGACCCCATCTGGTTCACATTTCATGTTTTTAGTCTCAGTCTGTCTTAATGTCCCGGAAAAGAAATTCAGGAGACCTCCTGGTTCTGGCCTCTTGTCCCACAGGTCAGTCAACTTCCCTTCCAATCTTTGTGGATTTATCTCTCTGTCTCCCACTCCTGTCTTACCTGTTCTAGAAAATCTCTCCACAGGCTCTTCCCCTTGCCTGTCAAGTCCTCTGCCCTCTGCTCTTTCTAGCCTGTCCAGCAGAACCACTGCTCTGAGAACGGAAGTGTGCCTTCCCCTGCCGACTCAGGCAGGCCCCTTAGCAACCCCGGCCTCCCACACTCCACTCTCCCACTGTAAGCCGTGGTCTAGCTATGCTGACACCCCGTCTTTGCTGACCCTTTTTCCACTTTATCTTTCAACCCTCACTCCCAGTTAGCCTTGTTCTCCCAAGACATCCATCCCTTTCTGGGATCCAAAGCCTCCTTAGTCACACTTGCCAATCACAAGATCCTCTGTTCTTGGTGTGTTTTAGAGGCTGAGTGTTCGCTTAGCTTACACGAAGCTCTATGCCCGAGGAAAAGGAGGCATCCAACCATTCAGAGCACATGTCCTCTCATAATTTTACTAACCTCCCTGCTGCTATTTATTTAATTTTTTTTACAATGGATTGTAAGTTCTATAGGCTACACTTAATTTATTAATTGTTGTTTCTTCAGAGATGAATGAATGAACCGGCAATAGTTGGTTGAAGAGAAAATTTTACTAAACTCTGACAGATACTGACTATAGAAGATTATTCAGCACTAAAAAGAAATGGGTTATGAAGCCACAAGAAGACATGGAGAACTTTAAATGCATATTACGCCCTGAAGGAAGACCATCTACCAAAGCTAAGCATTATAATTCCACCTGTGTGTTACTCCAGAAATAACCCGTAAGACAGGACACTGAGACCAGTGGTTGTCAAAGGAGAAAAGGGTAAATAGGTTAGGTCTACAAAACTACTTTGAATGATGGATGATGGGAGACATCCATCATGACCTATTTGTCCAAATCCACAAACCATGAAACAGACCAGGTGATAATGATGCATTGGTGTGGGCATGCAATTATGGCAAAGGCACACTCTGCTGGGGGATATTGGTAGCCGGGAAGCCAGCAAAGAGGGCTGCATGCAATTTCTTTCTGCAAGTATTACATTTGCAGTTCACAAACCACACTTGTGAGCACAGGTGACCCAGATGGCCTCTATCTTTTATCCGTGACGTAGGTGGTGACCATACCACATCTCACTGTGGGAGCTTGGCTTCAATCAAAGGGGAATCGGGAAGCACAGGAAATATGGGGCCTTATCAGGCCTTTGGTAGAAAAAAAATGTTTCTCATACTTCTTTCTGCCATTTTGTATTTATATCCAAAACTCGATGCACAGTTAGATTTGGAGGTTTTGTTTGCTTGTTTGTTTGTTTTCAGGACTGCGTACATGCCTCTCTTTCATTATCTCTTTTTGGATAATCAAATGATCTCCTCAGAACTTGCTTTTGTGCGGCGGCAGGAAAGGGATCAGGGCAGTGAAGAATGCCTGCTGCTCTTCCACAAGACTCGGGATTGGTTCCCAGCTCCTGTGCCTGGTGGCTCACAATGGCCTGTAACTCCAGCTCTTCTTGGAGCCCCCGATGCAGCTGCATGCAGATAACAAGGCACGAACATGTGTGCATGCTTTATGTGTGGGTAAACACACACACACTAAAAAAAAAAAAAAAAAAAAAAAACTAACAAAAATCTTTTTTAGACTCTCTTTTACACACATGTTTAGGGAATTGCCCCTCTTTTCAACTCAAGGAGGTTTCAAACAGTAGCACCTTGAGAACATGTGGGTAGCAAAGGCTGACAGCAAGGTAGTCTTCACCAGCCACAACAAATTTCCTACAAGTTGCTTATTGATCTGAACAATTCTCTGATCTGATCACCATTTTTTCTTATTCCTATATTGCTGATATGCTTTGTAAAAATGTGTTTACCTAACCACCCGTTCAATTGTTGCCCAATTCTTGAGCACTGACAGCCAACCAAAGCATTCGATCTGAGTCAGCCCAAAATTTTGAAGTGTAAACTAGTATATCTGATGGTCATAAATAGGTACACCAAAAAGAATAAGGTGAAATGTTCATTTAAACAGGGCCTTTAGGAAAACACTGACCTGAAGACTGCAGCCCTTGAGGGACCTAACATGAGCCATAATGAAATGCAAATAACCACATTAATGCAAATGCAAAGACTACAAATTCAAACATAAAAAAGTCAAGAAATGCAAAAGTTAAGGTTTGCTAGAAACATTAGCTCACTCCAATTGTACATATAGAATATTTCCAATTACAAGGAAGACAGCAAAATGTGGCCCCTTAATGTACTGTACATGCCACATGGGTAACTTAGTGCTGTTGGGAGAACGCTAAATTTTACCACCCCTGACTTTGTTTGCAAAGTTATGTCATGAATATTGTATTGTTCCTATCCCCATAATGATATTTTCTTAAAATAGAAAGAACAAAAAAGAAAACAAATGTCAGTATGTTTTCCATCAATATAAGATTCTAAATGTATATATATTCTGGTTAAAGACCAAAGTGCCTACATTTAGAGATGGCTTGAAAAGTCTGCTTGTATTAAGTGAAACGTAAAAGATAATCCAGGTTATATATCTGTAGAAATGAATATACATGTGTGGAGCTGCAGTTGGTATTATTTTTGTATTCCATGTAAATTGTGCAAAGAACAAAGTCTTCATTTATAAAGGACAAGTTTGTATAAAATGTAGATTTGGGGAGGAAAACAAATACAAATGGTTAAAGGTTATAATTCCTCAATTTTTTCATTATCTGGAACCAGCCATTTTATTCACTTTTATTGCTGTTATTGGGGGGGGGGGGTAATGCATGTGTGTTTGGTGCATGCATGCAGAGACCACAGGAGGACATCTGGTGGGTTTATCACTGTCTGTCTTCTTCTTTTAATAACCTGACCTTTCACTGAAGTGGAAGGTTGCTGTTTTGGCTAGGCTGGTTGGTCAGGGAGATCTGAGGATCTGCCAGTCTCCACCCATCCCACCACACTCCACCTCAGATGTTAGGGTTGCAGGCAGGCACAGCCATTCCTGGCTTTTTCATGGAGGCGAGGGATTCAGACTCAATCAAGCACTCGCTTACCCACCAAGGCGTCCTCCCAGTCCACACAGTCAATTAGCATCATTTTTCTCAAAACTCTTCTCCCTTTCACTGTTGGAGGGAAGCATGGTGTGTTTCATTTAAATATTCTGAAATGTGTGTGTGTGTGTGTGTTTGTGTGTGTGTGTGTGTATACATATGTATGTCATTATCTATTTCCACATTTTGCTTGCATTTCTTTTATAAATATTGTTGCAACAGAGTGTTTCACTATTGTGTGAGGATGAGCTAGATAAATCAGTCTTAATTTAATTATGATGTTGTAGAAACTAAGAAAATGAAAGAAGACCAAGAAAAGCACAGACCAGTGTGCTGCAGCAATGTCATGGAAGGTGACTGTGGCTGAGGACAGACAGGGCCCTGTGCTTAATGCAGGCCACCGTTACTCTGGTCCTATGACATAGATGTGCTCTCGTGGATGGAGACTTCGAACTTGGAAGGAAGAGCAGGCAGAGAAGAATAAAGCCCCAAAGGCAAGATGTGCCCATTACACCCAGTGTCCTAGACTGACTCCCCATTTCCAGTTCTTGGCTGAAGGCCCTTGATCACTGCAATTTTCAGCAGTGTTCCTATTCCATTTAGCAGGTTCTCTTTAAAAAATTTGTCAAGCTTTTGAACTCCCAATATTAACCTGTATTTTCTTGTCTTCTGACAACAATTATTCAATCAGCCTTCTTTTGTAAAGAATGCAAGATAAATACCTCCACAGCCAGAAAACTATAGTGTCATGCTTGAGCAGTCTGATCCCAGACTGTATGCCACACAAAAATTGCTATGTTCTTAAATAATTACCGGGCAGTTTGTCTGCCACCTCTGCTGACTGTTGAAACACCTCATATTATCTCCAGCAAAGAAGCAGCGGCCGGGTCCCACCCTATCTGTTCTTCCCACAATGCAGGACTGGTCTGGCACCATAGGTCTGTGGGTAGAACAGAGTGGGGGCAGAGGATGAACTGTGAACAATTCAATTGACTTCTTTGCTCTTTGTCCATAAAAATCACTGTTAAAGTAATAATAATTTAAAAAGCGAAAAGACCAGTGTTGCCCTATGGATTTACATATGGATTAAGTTAAATGTATGAGATAATTTAGGCTATGTATTTGTGAAAATGAATAGTAAGTATTGTAAAGCTATGGTTGGTATTATTTTTGTGTCCCATGTAAGCTGTAAATTGACTATATTCACAAAATCAGGACTCCCTGTTTGTGTTCATGTGTTCCCTGGGCCATTTTGAATGCTTGTCAGTGTTTCTCCAAACCAAAGAACCAATGCCTTGCTGTTTGGAAAGGGTCCAGGGTGGCTACCATCTTAAAGGCTTAAATAAATGCTATAAATCTTAAAGGGTATTTCACAAAATAGACACAAACCAAAATAAATAAACAAAGGGGTTAAACAAAGAGGTGGGGGTGCTTTTCCTGCAGTTCCGGGTAGAATTATTTTCCATAGTCAACTGAAATATTCCAACACCCGAAAACCATCAAAACAGCCAGAATTCGCAAGTCTGAGAAGGGGAGAGAAAGCACTTTGCTAAGGTGAAGTGAATTCAGCATTTGCAATGTAATTCAAATTGCACTTGTAATTCAGGTCCTGGAATTAACCCACTCAACCAAAGCTTGAAAAGATTTAGATTTGCTCAGACTAGCAACAATACAATACTGCCTGACAATTGCAGAACCACCCTGTCTTTCGGTGATACATCCAATACACTCTAAATTATAATTCTAAAACTCAGTTTGTCGTTAGAAAAAAAAAAATCTGTGCATCATATCAGAGTCTGTCTTGTTGTAATTTAAAAGAGGGAGGGGGGACTCACGGCCAGTTTTAACCAGGCTAGAGGAACACCTGACCCCTTACTATAAATAATTTTTAAAACATGATTTTTACAATTTTTAACAGTAGGGAGGTTAATCTGGAATAGAATTCCTGTATTTTCAGCCCATTGACTACAATGAAAAGAGTAACTTTCAAGGCATTGTGGGGCTCCGGGCACAGTTTAGACCATCTAAGGCCCCATTGTGTTTTCCCAGAGTTCATTTCTGCTGAGGATTCATCTCATCTAAGGTGGAAGGCAGAACAGGTCTGGGAGACGGATTCATGGTGAAGCATGTTTAGACTATTTGCCCATGAAAGTTATTTCAAGGTTTTCCACACAAGCAATTTAGGAAAACTCAGCCATTTTTACCTTTATTTGGTTTGAAAACACCTCATAGCACCAGGAAGTCTCTTTATTATTTTTTCTTTACAAAAAAAAAGGATAAATAAATAAATAAAATAAGATGTTTAGTAAGCAATCTAATATCTTCATTTTTAATGATAGACATTTATTGGCAATCATAAACAATATCTAGGTTGACATGATCTGTTGTCATTTAAAATAAACTTTGTGACTGATTAGAGGTGAGCTTTAAAGAGAGTTCTTTTAGCTCCTTCCACGCAGAAACAGAGACAATATCACTGTATTGGTGAATATGTGCACCAACAGCCAACCTAGTTACCTATGCAGTCCATGTCCTAAAATACGTGCTGCAGTTTTGTTTTGTTTCACAGACTTACAGCAAGGAAGCATTTTCATGATATTCTAGGAGACTGATCTTGATAGTATAAAATCCCTTCACCTTATTCATCAATTCTTCGGCAGGGAGAAAGACCTCCAATTTCACTTTTTTTTAATCCTATGCAAAGCAGCATAGTTTCCTATTTATTTAGCCTAGCACTTTCTATTTAAGACATTTATTAACCAGAAAGACCTCTGTGACATGTAAATTTCATTTGCTATGCCCTGTAGATTAAAATACATCTGTTTCAGCCATCATTCAGGAAAGAAATAATTTTAATAGTTCACTTTATTAAAAGGAAAGAATTATGTCAGCATTCTCTCTGACAAGAGAAGCCAAGTAGCTCGCACATAATCCTAAGAGTTGGACTTTTTTCCTTCCATAATGCCATCCAAATTGAACAGAATATAGCCATAAAATGTATAAGGGAAACGGTCCCTTTGCCTCTTGGCATATGGCAGCTGATAGACACTAAAACATTTTTGTCAAGCTCTATCCGTGATGACCAGTATTTGTGGTTTAGCTCCCTACCATACAGAAGTGTGTAACTAAAACAAGACAACTTTTCTTCTATGCCTGTGCTTTCTTTAGAAACACATTTTTAACCTGGTATTTAATGGACATTCTGTTGTTGTTGTTCCCAATTGTGTGTGGTGTAGTTTAACAGCAAACACTATTTCTGTAAAATTTCTAGGATAGGCAAATCTAAAATTATGTTTTACATCCGTGTGTGCCTGTGTGTAGTTATATGCACCATGTGTGCAGGAGCCCATGGAGGGCAGAAGAGGGTGTCAAAGGCCCCCCGAAACTGGAATTACAGGAAGTTTGTGAGCCACCGTCTGCATGCTGGGCACTGAAGTGAGGTCCTCTGAATGAGCGGTAGACACTCTTAACCACAGAGCCTTCTCTCCAGCCCAGGGATAGGCAAAAAAAAGAGATAGGTTGGTGAGTGATTGCCTGGTGCTAGGACATAAGATGAATAAAAGAAAGTCACAGCTGACTGATTTCTGTCGAGGGTAATGGGAGCATCCTAAATTCAAATACAGTGATGCTTTCCCAATTCTGTGAACATGCTCAGAACCACCGAGATGTTTACCTTTTCGTGGATGAATTGTCTGGAATGGCACTATCCCCTTATTAAGAACTGTTCTTAACCACAAGAAACCTGATCCCAAGGCCTGATCCCTGAGGAGTTCACAGTCCTGCTGAGTGGGGAGCTCTGTGAACAAAAAAAAAAAAAAAAAAAAAAAAAAATCTAGGAATCACATTGGGCTTCTGAACAGATCTTAATGTTTTATTTAATTCCATGTGTAAAGGAGTCAGTGCTGAAGCGGAGGAGTGGAGACTGCAGGGGAGCTGCCTGAGAATTTCTCAGTTTAAAGTCGCAGAGGGCAGCAAGGAAAGAAAATGAATCCACAATCACCTTCATGGAGAGCAAGCCATAAAGGCATCCAAACGTAGCTAGGTGTTCATCTCCTTCAGTATCTTGCTCGATTACATATTCTATACAGGAGTGTTTGTAGATTTCACATATGCTTATACTTAGCTATTTTGATACAGTTATACTTTTTCAAATAGACTATTAATAGTTAAGATGGGAAAATCTGCCCAAGTGTTTCTCCTTCTTCCTCTTAAAGATTGCACTCCCACAGTGGAAAGACCCCGTAAGCCATCAGACCACATAGTTTCCTTTGCAAAGGTTGGATAACAACACACACAGCCTGGTACACAATGACCTCAGAGTTCAGCCTATTACATCACAGCAGATGCCAAGTAAACCCTGTAACATGATCTTGAAAGGAGAAACCGAATTGTTCAGGATGGTCTTCTTCAGCAGCAGGACTAAATTGACTATGCTAACATGCCCCGTGTTTTAATGCCCACAGTAGAGAGGGTTCATTGCATGTCTATCTTCTCATTGTTAATGGTGATACATGCCCAACCTCTGAGTTCCCCGGGGGCACACAGGTCACTAGTGCTGCTAAATACATTCCTACTCACTATCCTCTGTCCTTTTGGAAGGTAAGCATCATTCCTTCTCTCTTCTCCTTTTCTGTTGTTCAACACGAGGAACAAAGAAATACAATCTAACTCCTTGCCAAGGGCTGCTCATGAAGCTGTGCCTAACAGGCATGGTCCCTCTGTGGGCAATGAGCCATCCTCCGGTGTCTCTCAGTTAGGGCTTGTATCAGACATCTTCTCATCAATCCCTCAGCAGCCCGACAAGATGCGTATAATTATTATCAGTCCAAATATTCAGATGGGGACCATGAGGCTGAACTATGCCAGGTGGGATCAGATATACGGAGGTGGCTCCTGGATGGATGCCTAGACCTGTCTGATGCCCACACTCATATTCTCATCCACTCATTCTCATGCTCATTACCCACACAAGCCAAGCTTCATGTTGACACAGGCAGAGGGCAACCAGGAGAGAGAGGCCCCCAAGGAACCCAGAAGTCACGGAGCTGGAGAGCAGCAGGATGCGCCCAGCCTTGGGACTTCGGAAGAGGCAATCAGACAGCGAAGTGACACTCCCTGCTGGGCTCTTGCTTGGCACCATTGTTCCCACCCACCTCGCTTTCATGACTGGAAAAAATGATATACTCTGCCCTGGTGTGGTTGGGAAATGGCTCATTTCTCCATTTCCGCGCCCCTTCCTTTCTGAATACATTCTTAATTTTATTCATTTTTTTTCAGTCAATGCCATCATTCCAGGAAGATTATGAAGTCCCTACTATGTGCCAAACTCACTTGCAGATGCTAAGGACATCACACTGAAAAGAACAAAGTCTTGCATTTCGGTGGAGTCAGACAGATCACACAAACAAAAGAATATTAATTTGCCTTACCCCACACCACCCCGGCCTGGGCTCACAGTCACCTCCTGACCGTATCATGGGTTCTTAGAAGGTCTGATGTCCCAAGACAATTTAGAAAAGTACTCTCTAGCCACCTCCATAGCAGAGCTGTGGGGTGAGAACTACTGAGTCCATCCCATGGATTTGTTTGCTTTTGAAAATTGACAGTCCAGCTCTCGTACATCATCAAAAGTAGCCATTTGTCATTCATCCACACAGCCTGCACTAGTCACTGGCTTGGACAGGACCAGACACGCCAGGATCTTATCTGTAATGTGTGTTTTGTGATTCTGCTTATTTTGCTTTCCTGTCAGTCCTCTCTCAGCTCTCTAATGAAAGACAACCAAACCACAGTGCTGGTCGCCATTGAAGTGCTTAAATATACCAGTTCCTACTGATTCAGGAGAAATAAGTCAACAGTTTCACAAGGTGATTTCGGTTTTGTTTTTACCATTGTTTTGTATCCTGGCATCACCAGCCACTGAACCCAGAGCTTTGGATGTGCTTGGGAAGCGCTGCACCACTTGAGATTTAGCGGACCTCAATTTACTTTTTGTCTTCTTTGATTTTTTTTTAAGGCTATGGTTGCTATTGACCTTTGGTTTTGGATTTTTGTTTTGTTTTGCTTTGTTTTTTAGATCGAGTCCCACTAAGGTGCTTAAACTGGCCTTGAAATTCACTCCAGTAGGGCAGGCATTGAACTTGCCATTTCTACATCACCCACTCAAGTACAGGCCAGCAAGACAGCAGACCTGACAGAATTAAGGAGACAACCGTCCTGGGATTTAAAAAGGTGTTGTGTATAGTATACACACCATACACATTTTACATATTATATAATTATATTAAATAATTTATTATATAAGTTATATATATATATATATATATATATATATATATATATATATATGTAAGTGAGGAAGTTTTCATAAGTAAGCAATAGACAGAAAATATCTAACATTTCTCATTAAAACTTGAAGGTAAAAATCTATTTATTATAGGGACAACATGATTTATATTCTTTTCTAGATGATATTCATAAAAACAATGGTTTCCAAAATGTGTACAAAAAGATAAATCTGATTATCTCTGCAACTACATCTTTTCCAGGAAAGATTAAAGAAAGCTGGAGTCCACTTCCTTCACCAAAGTTGCTCAAATTCCTAAGGAACACCAGGGCAGGGGCCTTTGTACGACCTCTTCTCTGCTCTTCTACACCTACTCTGACCCTCAAGATAAGTCCCACTGAGCAGCTTCAAAGGGGGAAGAAGATACTAGAATTTCATTTTTACTACACAGCAAAATTGGCATTCCAAATAATAAGAGCATGTTTTTAAATATATAAAGGCTGTCTCAATGATCTGGGTTTGTATAACAAAAGAAGAAATTTAATGGAATGAGGTTATTATAGTATTTATTAATAGTTTGGTGAAAGATTAAAGAGTAGCTTTTGAAGCCGGGTGTGGTGGCACACACCTTTAATCCCAGCACTTGGGAGGCAGAGGCAGGCAGATCTCGGTGAGTTCAAGGCCAGCCTGGACTACAGAGTGAGTTCCAGGAGACAGCCAGAACTACACAGAGAAACCCTGTCTAAAAAAAAAAAAAAAAAAAAAAAAAGCCAAAGCCAACACCAAAATAAATAAATAAAAAGAGTTGCTTTTGAATTTTTACAAATAATCCTTTTCAGATAGAGTTTAAGTCTGGCCTTATAGTGAAAAATCAAAATTTCTTTTCTTTATAGACTAAAATCAAAATCTAACTTGCATGTTTGGAACCAACTGATTATATTCTGAAAGCTCAGGAGATGTTCTTGCTTTTTTAAGTGTGAAGGTGCTTCATTAAATGACCCATCAGGCAGCGTTGCCTATTTTCAATAAGTTGCTGAGATTGGTAATGAGGAGACACCTGTGGAAAACATGCATCTCAATGGAAAGGTCTCCTGAGAACAAGAAAAGTTCCAGTTAGACCAAAGTTCCAAGTTCCTGGTCCTAGAAATACAAATGCCTCTGCACCAAGTTCTTAGTGGGTTTTCAGTTAGATGACTAACACAATTAAATTTGAGCAAATAAGCTAGTAAATAAATAAATAGGTAGATAGATGGATAGATAGATAGATAGATGGATAGATAGATAGATAGATAGATAGATAGATAGATAGATAGATAGATAGATAGATAGATAGATAAATGCAAATGAATAAATAAAAGCTGCCCTCACCCGGAAGCATTTTATCATAGAATCAAAACGTGAGTGCAGCGGCCGCACTACTGTGCTGAGCATTTCATCCGAGTCCGCCAGTGTCTTCCAATGCGGAAGAAAGCAGTTAGCTTCTGAACAGGAGTCATGCACCAGAGTACTTCGTGTTTCCCCAGGCCAGCCTCTCAACATGTGCCTCCTCAGTCTCCAGGAGAACCAGTCTGTGGAGGATAGCCCAGCACATGCTCTCACGCCCCTTCCCCCATCTCTCAGAGAAGACACGGCAACTGCCCAATACAAACCAAGGCTCCCTGGTTTCCCCGGCTTCTGTTAACCAATGACCTGTTTTGTCATGTGAACAAATGGGATGGCTAAGTACCATTACGACTGTCAAAACAGATCAAATATGAGCCATCTGTTTACAAAAAATAAAAATAAACTTAGCGTTCGTATTCTTACAGTTTCTGAAGGATGTTTAAAATTATGACAAGCCCCCAGCCAGTGCCGGAAAGGCAAGCCGAGGAACTTTAGAGAGAATTTACAGCTTAGAACATTTCTTAAAAAGAAAAGAAAAACAGAGGAGAACAAAGGCTAATAATTTAAAGAGTAAGGGGAATTTTTTTTTTTTTTTTTTTTTGAGCTGAGAGTAGGGGTAATTTTTTTAAGCACTACAATTATCACAACTTAATTTCCCTTTTTCCTGGCTTTGGGCTAACACAATTTATGGTGTTGATATTTGGGGCTTGTACCTCAGAAAATTTCCATGGACACATTAGCTTCGATGGTTTCATTCCCATCCTCATTATTAAGTAGCATTCAATTACTGAGTGTTGCAACACCAAACAGCATAAGAGAAAAGAGAAATCTCGGTAAGATCTAAGGGGAAGATGGCATTTTTATATTGCTATAAAGATTACTTAACTCTACTGCGGTACTAATGATCATTTTTGTGACTAAAAACATCCCCTCATGATTAATTATGTAAACGCTCATCATTTCAAGCCCAACAAAGACTTTAAAACATTTTCATGCGTCTTGTATTCACTGTATTTTTTCCATTAAACTACAGAGTCTAAGGATTAAAGAAACTACTTTCCATTACTTTAAGATGATATACATGGGATATTTATGTCTGCACATGTGAAGGGCATTTTCTCATGGAAGGAGAGAAAGGCATTTTTTTTTCTATACATGCCTATTTCTGTCCCACATACTACTGTAAAAACCATGTAATTCTCAGTGGAACGAACATCTACACAGTCAGCTGTCCAAATTAGATATATTGATATATGCAGTAAAAAATCTCTCAGTGTAATTACAGTGTTATGTATATCATCAGTGATGTGGGGGTGTTGAGGGCACTCTTCAAAAACAAGCGACTGTTTAGCATGGAATACAAGGCAGCCGTTAACTGTGACACTAAATAAATGCCTGCTGAAATAGGGAGCAAGACATCCTGTGACTACAAAAGCCTTAAAGGCACACTGTAAAACGGCCCCTGTGCCTGAAACACTTTACCTACATTCGGACATATCCGGAGACCCCTGATCAGAGTATATAGAGGGCTGTTAAGTTGAGTTTCTGTCTAGGTGATTGGGTTCCAAACAGTTTCTTCCTCCCCGCCTCCCTCCCCGCAACCCTCTCCCCAGGAAATGTCTGTTTACTAGAATTTCTCTCTCTAATGAGCATGGTTTACTGTTGTTTAGAAAAAGACATGCAAAAAATAATAAACAACTAAAAATATCTTCTCTTGCTGAAAGGGATCAAAGTCTGAAATCTGAGACATCTCTTGGATGATGTCCCGTGCTTAGGAAAACAGTTTTTCGCTGGTGTCCAAGCCGAGGAGCCTCTCTCTTGCCTTAGCTGCTGCCAGCCCCGGGGGGCCTGCTCCTCTATGGTGCCAAGACCACAGCTCTCAAGGCCCACGCTGCTGCAGACCTCCCGGGTCACCTAGGAACAGTGGCAGAGGCAGGTGAGGGCGGAAGGGAGTGAGGCCCTTATTCTTTATTATGCAGCTTAAAGAAGCGGCGGCGAGGCAGTCCATGGTGCAGGAAAGCAGAGACAGACAGCCCCTGCCCCAGCCTTCGAGTTACGCATTCTCAGATATCTCTGCAGTTTGCATGGGGTCTTTGGGACCACAGGACATTCAGTCTGGGTCACCAGAGGCATTTCCTCTGGCATGGTGCTTCGTGGTTTACAATTTCCTCTTCTTCCTTCCCGTGACTCCGTTGGAGCCGGCCTGGAAGTCCGGGAGCCTCTATCTGTGTGGAACAGGAATTTGGTTTTCAGAAATTGAGGTCTGGGCACCTTCTGAACGGAGACTGGCAATAATCCCAAATTGCATGTTTTATTATGTGGGCTTTATTTGTGTTTCACACGAAATGAGCTGAGACACTCAAACTCATTTCAGATAGCAGCCAAAACCAAATGGCCACACTGTCCCTAGGTAGCCGGCCAGCACATCACAGACAGGGCTCCTGAGCTCACTCGGAACGTCTTGGTGAGCAAGCCGCTTCGGTCTCTGTTTCCAGCAGTGCGTAATTTTATTCCTCGACTGCACGGCTGCCTTCACCAACAGAAAAGGTCTTTCCCTCGCGTTTCGAGATCTTTCTAGGAGGTCACATTGTGGTCGAACCTAAAAATCACCTCGGAATTTCATTCCAAATGAGGAAGGGAAGAAAGCAGAAGGCGCGGGCCCTAGCTGCCGGTGTTTCCTAGGTAAAGACATGGAGTCTGCTTATCCTAGAGAGACAAAACCGCAGTTGCCGCCTGCAGCAGAGCACTGTCTAGTGAGGATTTCCGCTCTTAATCAGTTCTAAGGTACAGTGACAGTCACTGCAACTAACCACACCCTGTGGGGGAAATGTGAATAAGCAGTAGTAACTTCTGCCAGAATTTAGCAAAGGATTAATAGCATGCCACAACACACTGGGGCCCTTCCACCCTCCTGAGACCCCAGATGAAAAATTAATTAAGCTCATACATTTAAAACTAAATGCATTTCACTCCAAATTACTGTCCCCAAAAAGTTCAGCAGCAACATGAAATGCCAGAATTGTAAACTCGCATCATATGTATTCAGATCCTAGAGAAAAAAAAAAAAAAAAAAGACTCAAAAATAAAATAAAAAAATTAAAAACCTGAGAGAGAAAAAGAGAAATGGAGCGGCCACTCAGTCATGATTGACTCAAGATCTCCATCTAGTGGCCGTATTTTGAATAGCAGGCTATCTGTGTTGCCGGAGCATTTGTGAATCAAACACCTCAGACATTTTAGTTCATTGTTCAGAAATGAGATTCTTTCTGCCGTCTTACCCCATTTTAAACGGCATTGTAATACCCGTGCCTAAAATCAGACACCAAAAATACAAAGATTTAAGTGTTTCCAGTAATCATTTACCCCCTTTACCCAATCACCGTGACTCACCAATGAACTCAGTTCCTCAGGCTGTTTCCCCTACCCACAGTTTATGGCTTAACTCTCGGGGTGTTGGTCCAAGAGGATGGGAACTTGACATGATTTTATTTGCTAAATTTATTTCTTTCTGCATGCTCACTCACATGTCCCTGCCACACCACACACACACACACACACACACACACACACACACACACACACACACGGAAGTCACAGGACAGTTCTCTAGAGCAGGGGCTTTCTTGTTTCTGAAGAGTCTCCTTTTTCTGCACCCCATGCCCAGGTGCTCACTGCTGTTGCATTTGGCTCTGTGGGTTCCAGGGATCCGCCTCGGGTCATCAGGCTTGCACTGCTGTATATGAGCGTGGGCCCACCTCTCTGGTCCTGACTGTCATCTGAGCAGAGTCTGAGCTGCAGACAGCAGACACTATGTACCAGGATGTCCTGGTGTCATAGTCGAGTGAGCCGTTGCTGGGAAGGGAGCAGTGGACAGATGCAGCATGCAGACAGCTCCATTTAAATGAAACTTGAAAACAGACAAAATAGTGGAAGAAGCCAGATCAGCCATACTCTGGAGTGAGGGGGAAGCGTGGATGCTGATGATGGTTCTGGAATGTTCTATGCCTAGTGATAGTCCAGGTGATAATTACATGTATGTGTCTCACATGCCCCACCTGCATAATACACACTGTGGCATCGTTCACGAGCCGTTCATAAATGAGGACTCTCCATGACTTGCTTTTCCTTAATCCCGAGAGAACAAATGTTGTGGCCTAGGAACTGCCACAGAAGTTGCTGTAGATCCTCAGAAGCTTAGCTAGGAGACTGAAGATCTATAAAACCCAAGGGTTAAGAATCTGGTTCCCAGCCAGGCAGTGGTGGCGCACATCTTTAATCTCAGAACTCTAAAAGCAGAGGCAGGTGGATCTCTAAGTTGGAGGCCAGCCTGGTCTACAGAGCGAGCCGAGATCCAGGACAGCCAGGGATACACAGAGAAAACCTGTCCCAAAAAGAAAAAAAAAAGAATATGGGTCCCAGCATTTCTGTAGTTGGACTGAAAATCCCGAAGACTGTTCATTAGGCCAAGCTTCAAATAAACAAGAGGACTTATTTCCTCATGGCTTCCCAGGGAAAGCCCCATTATTTTCTGAGGAGTGCTAGCTTCCACTTTGGAGGTCAAAGGGTCAAGCAAAGCAAGTGGAAACAAAGGGGTGACACACTCAGGAAAGGAGAGACCTGACTCCAGCAAGTTGTCCTTTAACTCCCACGTGGATACACGCTCTTCAGTGGGAAGAGTGTGCCTGCCAGAGAGCCTACAGCCAACAGAAAAGAAACCAGACAGGAAGAGGGCAGAACTGAGGGGATCAGCTCTTAAAACCATTCCCTTGCTGCCACACTGGGCTCAGCATCCACCTATAACAAAACTGCACACTGACAACAACACACACACTCACACATACACACACACAGAGGGAGGCAGACAGACAGAGAGACCAAGAGACAGAGAGACAGAGAAATGTAACAATAATTAATTTTAAGAAATTTATTGGATAAAGCAAAACCCAGCTTATCATTTTAATACCACCACTGAGCTCTAAACATCCACCATCTTTAATATTTGGTATTACGACCTCTAGAAATTTTATCAATTCTTGTTTTTAGTTCATTAACACCAAATACGTTCTATCTCAACTACTTTTAAGACTTAATGTATCTTAAACATAATACACTAATAAATATGAATCTGCACAATGTCTTCACGGAAGTGCTCATTTGCATATAGATTGCTGATTGGTGCATAGATAGTCTATAATTTATCCCTTCCCTGTTTGTTTCTGTTTGCAGTTTCAAATTTCTCATCACCATAAACAAAATCGTGATCAAGTTCCTTGTGCATACATATTTTCATGTTTGTCTGATGGTTCCTTTGGAATAAATTCCTAGAATTCGTGACTCAAAGACAGGCAGTTCACATTTGATCGTGGAGCCAAACCGTCTTCTAGAAAAGTCTTCAGTTTGTCGGCCCCTAGCGGTCCTCACCAACACTGCAGCTTGTCCTTCCAGCCTTTGCCAGCCAGCCATCTGCAAACAGGAACTGTTGTCCTTCCCATCTGGGTGGCCTTTCTACCCGAATGACCTCAGCAAACACCACATCTCTAGCCATCCTGAATCCTAAACATGACCTGCTTTTTGATTAGATTTGACATTTTCCAGTACCTGTCTATCCCTGCCCATCACTCACTCACACAAGCCGTGTGACATTCTCCCCTTTACTACATCCAGGGTCCCATAGAAAGTTCTACCTGGCTTCAAAGCTGAAGTCACCTCTGACATGTCCCAGCTTCACTTCGTCCCCAGCAGTGCCACTTTGCCCAGGCCTTAATCTCTCAATTACTTCTCTGGAAAAATGACAACTGCCCCGTGTCCCTCTTCTGCAAGAAACTGGCTACAGACTCACAAAACTAAGGAACGAGTTTCTCATATTAGAGAAGTGATTCCCAGTCTGGAAAGGGATCCAAGGATGTGGGCCATCATCAAGCAAGGATGATGTCCACGGCAAGGCTGCACGGCACACCTGAACTTACTTTTATTTTGACTCCTGCTGAGGAAGCATGACATCCCCCATCTCCCCAGGTCTACATTAAATGGTAGAAGGGCAATTTCTGCAGGATTTCAGGGAAGAGGCAGGCTTCCTTGGGCTTCACTGTCTCCATCCTCTGGCCCTGGCATCTGCTTACTCCATCTGGACTTTGACTACTGATCGAGGACCAGAGCCATTGATGGTGTCTCAGCAAGCCCCTTGCAGCCTGCTCTACAGGGAATGTCATCATCAGATTCTGAGGCTGGAGGCACTAGGCATCGTTACACTGTGCCCTGTGAATAGGGGGCACCGGAAATGAGAAATTTGCCACTTCTGCAGGATTGACTGCACCTGGGGCACAACTCTGCACCCGGCTTCCTGAAGTAGCACTCACCCCTGCCTTTACCATCTTAACACCTGGCGTCTCGGCCTTCTCTTCTGGTCTGCATCTTTTGTGACCCTGGGAAATGTCACTTTCCATTTTCTATATTGCTTTCCACATAGGTGTCTAAATGTCTGATGTCCTCCCAGATCTAGGCATTTGAAATAAACTCCAATTCATGATTTTTGCTATTTGACCCAGCTGCCAAAATTGAAGGAAGAAAGGGATTACAGGACACAGGGAAGGGTGCAGTTACAGTTTGACTGGCAGAAAGGGAACGTCACTAATGTGCGGCACGGGAAAGGGTGAGAATGTACTGGTTCAAAAGCCTGGCCTTGCTGCTTCCACTGAGATCGGTAGCATCCAAGTGTGTGTCCACAGGGTGAACCAGATCTGTGACACAGGGAGAATCCTGCAGAGAACGCATGTTGTACACTTAGTAACACTTCTAACATGAAAGTTATACTGAACTTTGCCACACATGTGGAGCTTTTTTTTTTCTGCTTAAAGGAAGACAGATAAATAGAAGGGGCTGTGGACTCACACAGCCCCAGGTTTGAAGCGAGGGACCTCAGGTTCAGCATTCTCATCAGCACAGTGAAAACGACAGGACCCTTCTCATAAACTACGATCTGTAAGTTATACGGGAGAACATACATGTATTTGTGCATTTATGCGTAAGTGCAAGTGTATGCATACATACAAACTGGCTCTGGCCCCTGGGTCCACTGTGCCCCTAGGTGCTCTTGCACTGTGGCATAGAGGAGAACAGACACATAAGGAGCAGCTTTGGATCCGAGCCTGGAGTTCTGGATCTGCCAGTACCCAGTTAGGTCTTACTCCAGTGGTTCTCAACCTTCCTGACGCTGCGACCCTGTAAGACAGTTCCTTCTGCTGTGGTGACCCCCAGCCACAAAACGATTTCCATTGCTACTTCATAACTGTAATTTTGCTGCTGTCACCAGCTGCCATTTAAATATTTTTGGAGATAGAGGGTTGCTGAAGGGGTCTCGACCCCCAGGATGAGAACCACTGTATTAGGATGATGATGATGATGATGATGATGATGATGATGATGATGACGACGACAACAACAACAACAAGAACAGCTAGTGACAACAACAGTGATAAGAGCGTAGGCACAGTAGTCACAGTAGCAGTAACGTAAAATGTACCGGACAGGTACGCCTGTGTCAAGTAGAGTGGTCGGTGATAGCCATGGAGATTGGTTCCAGGAGCCCCTGGTAATACCGTTGTTCCCTGACACTCAAGTTGCTCAGCAAAGAATGGCATACTTTAGCTCACCATCGCAGGGCACAGCAGGGAATTCAAGACTGCAGAACTCATCACACCGCATTCGCTGTCAGGAGTAGAGAGACTCCTGAAGGGCCCTCTGACCTTCACACATGTGTCATGGTAAATATGAATACGCTCACACCCGTATTCATACATACACACACAATAGTAACAGATTAAATTAAATAAACAGCACAGCCTGGGTGACATAAACGAAAGACATCTACTTTTTCTAACTCATGTGTCTAACTCTGTGCGACGGAAGGGGCTAAGGAGCACTCGAGTCAATTACTAACTGTACTAGTGGCTTCATATGGACAGTGCGCCCAGGATCTCATCACCACCCAAAGATCCTCCCTTCTAGTAACATCTGTGATTGGGTTTCCGAGTCTGAATTCTGAAGGCGCACAACATTAAGACCATTTCACTAACCTCAAGGCAAGAGTTTATTTACTTGCGGCAGGAAAAGAAATATGTGCACGCGCACATGCCCACACACACACACACATGCACACAAACTGATTCAGTTAGTAAGGTGTCAGTACTGAAAGAGATGGACAAATGCTAACTATAGACTCATAGAGAAATCAAGAAACAACAACAAAGGTTCACAGAGATTCTCTTGGTAATCATGGGCAGAGATTTAATTGTTTTGTTTCAGTGTGAGTGTATAGTTGTGATGCAGTTGGTGGGAGTGGAAAGAGAAAGATCTTGTAGCACGCCTTAAACAAACCGTTTGTGTCAGGAGTGGAACCAGGCAAACAAGTACTAAAAACGAACAGCCCTCTAACACGCCAGGCCGTGGAAGGGCGGCACTATCACATTCAATTACAGAGGACAGAATGTATTTCTTAAACTTTTGACAGTTGTCCAGAAGATGCCTGACCAAGAAGTAGACAGGGGATAATATAAGAACACACAAGAGCAAAAACCACACAAAGTGGGAGAATGCTACAGAAAATTGAATTGCATTGGAAAAGATTAGTGAGAGACAGTTAAACAGTCCGAGTGGGAAGTAACACCTAGTGCTAAGTTAGTCAGCGTGTGCTCACACTTACTACATGCAAGCATTGTTATGGCAGGTCATATTGACACTTGCCACAATGCTTTGAGGTGGTGCTATGTTCTCCCTGGAGAACATGTTTACATCCTCTTAGCATTCACCATTGCTGTCTGTGTTGATACATTTCTCTCTCTAGTGCCAGATTTTCTCTGACACTGGACATTTTCTGGCTGCAGGCACATGTCTGGCTGCAGGTGAATGGGGCAAGCTGGAAATACGGGGTTTTCCTCCCCAAAAGCAGCCTTTGATCAGTACAGAAGAGTGTTTGATGACCAGATACCCAAGCTTCCTTAACCCTTGAATGGATCGATGCTCAGTCATATTCTTCACAGGCCTGGGTGAGAAGTCTCCAGTGCATAGGGCCACTGTTCCCTGTAGTGGGTAGCTGTTCCAGCTTTGACCTGGGAGTACTACCCCTAGTGAGGCTTCTGGTAACTGCCATACCTACCTATGATGCACTCCTGAGGCGGGGCTGAGATGGGAGCCCTTAAGACTCGAATTACAGATGTGCTGGCTCTCTTGTTTCCTGGTGATCCTGGGTGCTGGATGGCAGACCCAGCAAAGTTCTCCAGAGAACACCGTTGGACTGCACCTCACCTCTCCCAGATCCTGTAACCAACCCCTTTACTGGCTGTAAGTTACCCCAAAATAAACCTCCTTTTTAACTACTTAAAATTGCCTTGTTAATCCCCACAATATCTGTCGCCCAACATGGAGCAAACTCCAAACACCTGGGTGGCTTCCACCCTCAGCCTCCTCTGTGGCAGCTGTGGCATGCCATGCTTTTCACACTTCCCACACTTCCCTGGCTCTTCTTCCCTGTGTCTTTTAAAATTCCTGCCCCTCCTGGGGACCAAGCACTTGCTGTTCAGCCCATAACCACCTGGTACTGCTCCTTCCCTTCCCTTCCCTTCCCTTCCCTTCCCTTCCCTTCCCTTCCCTTCCCTTCCCTTCCTTCTCCCCAGCTCACAGGCAAGTGTACCCCTCCCCACCTCCCCTGAGTTCCATATAGCCAGGGAGTACCTCCACAGGGAGTCTGGTTCCATTCTCAAAGCAAGAGAACAGCTACTTCTGGTCCCAGGTCCCCCGGCAATCTTAGCCCCGAGACCGAGACCACAAGAGCTGCCATGAGTGAGCCCCACCCCCCTGCACTGGCTCCCACCTGAGCTCTGCCCAAGCCCATGGCTTCCACCATCTCACCATCTCTCTCGGAAGCTGCTCAAAGGCTTCCTGGTTAAAATAGACACCGATGTCGCCCCCTGGCCTGCTCCCTGAGGGTGCCCCTGCAAAGTCAATGAGAGGAGCTCTGGGCCACAGCCACCAGTCATCATACTTGTGGTCTAGAGCTCTCCGTGCCCTGAGCTCAGGCCACTCAACCCACACGCGGGCCATGGAAGCCAAGCTGGACCCTGAACCCTGAAGCTCTGGGAGTCACAGGAAGGTCTGCTGAGGCCTTGCTACTGCTGCCCGCAGCTCCACACCTGCACGCAGGACACTCTGCTCCTGCCTGAAGCTGCCACCAGCCAAAGCCTTCAGCTGGACCTGCTTTAGAGCTACACTAGCGACACTTGCTGGCCAAAAAGCGCCACTACACCCAAAAAACCATTGCGAGGATGCTAAGATAAGCAAGCCAGTGTTTCGTTTCAGGTAAGAGTACTTCATAATTTTACGCCTTGAGACTGACTAACAAATTTTGAATATTTCTTATAATCTGGCCAAAAACTTTACTTCACAAATTTTTTTTGCCTGTATGATGAATGACATTTTCCTGGAAATATACAACCTTCCTAAGGCGTACCTGGCCTGTACCATTTTGGCATTTATATTAATAATTCACACAGCATTCAAATACTGGTTTAATAATAATAACAAAAATGAGTCATTATTGGGACTGATACAAGGCTTTAAAAGGTAGCAATGAAGGCTTACAGAGAAAGATTCTTTCTCTGGAATCTGCTAACCAGGATTTACAATATAATAATAAAGGTTTACAAAACAGACTCCTTAGTTTGGAATCTGCTAACTTATTACAAGAACTTCAGTCCATTAATAATAAATGTATATTCAGATTTAATTTTTTTATAATAAATATAAATACTTAATGGATGGAACAATAACTCTCCAGGGTAAAGTTGTCACTACTCAGACACGTTATAAGGAAGGAAGATTATCATTAACTGATAAAATAAGGTATATGGAATCATACGTTTCAGAAGAACATAAAAGGTTACATGATTCCATAAGAAATCTGGAGTCCCTTCCAAGAGAGGAGGGTCACTCTGTAGAACAGACCCTAGGTGCTCGTTTACAAGCCCCGAAAGAAACTCTCAATAAAGATAACAAGGGACCTAATAAGCAGAAAGGCAAAACCATACAGGTTGTAACATCTCCAGATGGCTCTCATACAATGGCCTATCCTGTCATCATCCATGAGAGGCCAGCAAATGATAGACACCCATAGCTATATGTGGAATATACATTACAACCAATTTCAATGAGAGATTTTTTTTTTAAATATAAAGGAAGCAAGAGTCATGTATGGCATTCACTGAACATATGTAAGACAGATATTAAATTCATGGTCAAGAAATTCAGAGGCAAGAAATTTAGAGCAATAAGGTAAAATCAGAGGTTTTGAGATCTCCCAAGATCAATTTCTTGGTGAGGGATGTTTCACTGATAGGAATGTATAAGCCATTTGTGATGAACATACAATATCCCTGTGCTGTACAGCAGCTCTAAATGCTTGGGAAAAATTCTAAAACCAGAAAAACCAATGGAGTTATACACAAAGATATTTCAGGGACCACAAAACCTTTCACTGATTTTTTTTATAAAGGCTGGCCACAGCTATAATGAAAGCTGTGTCAGATAAAGGATTAAGACAAGTATTAACTGAGTCCTTGGTGTCTGACAATGCTAATACAGAATGCAAATGAATACTTATGCCATTGAAGGTCAGATCAGCTCATTTGGAAGAATGGATTTAGTATACTAATGATGTTGAGTCTCTTAACTACAGCAATGAGGCTTGGATAAAAGAGACAGAGATGGAAGAAGGCCCTGAGGTACCAAATGCTTTAAATGTGGCACACCAGGTCATATAAATAAAAACTGTACATGGGGTGGCCCTAGTAGTAATACTTCTTCTAGAAATAACCCAAATAGGAGACTTCAACCATCTGGATCATGTAAAAGATGTGGCAAAGGCTGATACTGGGTGGATGAGTGTACATAGATAATAGGTATATGGCAACCCACTACCAGTGGAAAATACCTCAAGGGCCTCTTGCACATCCCCAAATCGAACGTGGTCCAAACATTTCCAGCTACTGTGCAGGAAATTCTTCTCCAGGACAATTAAATAAACCAATGCCTAATATAAAGAATGATACTGCACTGGATGATAGAACAGCTCTGACAGATAAATCAAAAATTCCAAAGAACACAATAAAATGAATATTTTGACAGACTTCCATAAATGAACAAAGACCAAAGCTTAAAATTCAAATTAATGACATAGTTCTGTAGGGCCTGGTAGACCCAAATGTGGATATGACTATAATTACACCAAAATCATGGCATTTGAACTGGCCTCTTCAAGAGGTAGATGTCCAATTTCTAGGGATTGGAACCCTATCTCAGATAAAAACAGAGTTCTAGATGAGTTGAGTGCATAGGGCCACAGGGACAGAGAGGAAGGCTGAAGCCATATGTGGCAAACATAGCCGTGAATCTTTGAGACCAAGAACTGTTACGACAATGGAATACCCAGCCTTAGATAAATTACACTGTTATCGATTCTTATATATTGATACAAATGTAAACTATTTTATAATCTTATTCCAGATAATTTGTATATTGATACAAATACAGAACCATATTTGTGGTAATGTACATATATTTCTACTCTTATTTGAAATGTTTATATATTGACACAAATGTAAAATTGTATTTGTCATACTGTATGCATGTTCTACCTCTGTTTAGGATATTTGGTATATTGATACATATTTAAGATTATTGTTATATTGCATACATTCCTAGCTTTAGCTATTGTGTGTATTTTCACAGTTTTGTGGTCATTGCCCTTTCATTGTACATTTGCTTACTGACTCTTTACCTTGTTTACATGAAGCCTTAGTCCTTAGGTTATCTAGGTAGATAAGACTTACAGATTTATAGTCACCTATGCTTGTCATCTATATAGTTGTGTTAGTTAGGTTCTCTACACTTGTAGAAACATATTTCAGATGGATAGGTAATCTTCAAACACTTCATACACCTGGAGAAATGTTTTGGTACCTTGGAATTCTGTTGATGTGAGACATGATTGCTCCTTGCAGCACTAATCTGATCCCGAGAGAATGCTGGGCTTCTGAGACATGTCCGTTTGGAAGTTTGTCTTCACCCTGGCACAAAATGGCCTACTGGGCAAATAACTGCCCTTGCCTCAACTGCTGACAGTAAAATGGCTGACAGATACCCCAGGCCTGTAGCCAATTTGAATGCACCAGCGATGCTGAGAAACTTTGGGTGACTGTCCAGTCTGCCAGCTGTCTCTGTCTACTCTCATAAGACTCCTGAAAGTTGTTTGCATCCTTCTCCTATTTCTCAGGTATTATTACATTTCTTCTCAGGTCTTTGATGGAATTGAAGACTAATAGTTATAATTACAATCTTCTTGTATCTTAGCTAGAACATATTAAGTATTAGATTCAGGTTCTTCAGGATAGGACACCTTTTGGAATGATCTCTGTAACGTGCCATTTACCTTTGCTCCAGACTTCTCTGGACTTTAGTATTTTAGTATGTGTCTCTCATTTGATGTTGTTTGTGTTGGTTGTAGTTCCATCTTGTCTAGATCATTATCCCTTATTCCTCCTGGACAATACTTGATAACCATTCCAATTGTATATAGTTTTGTATTAGGTTAGAACTTTCTTATTTAGACAAAAGAGGAAGATGTAGTGGGTAGCTGTTCCAGCTTTGGCCTAGAAGTACTATCCCTAGTGAGGCTTCCAATAATTATCACACCTACCTGTGACCTGCCCCTGGGGTGGGGCCAAGATGGAAGCCGTTAGAACCCGAGATCTAGATGTGCCGGCCCTCTTGGTTCCTGGTGATCCTGGATGCTGGATGGCAGACCCACCAGAGTACTCCAGAGAACACCACTGGACTACACCTCACCTCTCCCGGATCTGGTAGCCAACTCCTTTACTGGCTGTAAGTTACCCAAAAATAAACCTCCTTTTTAATCCCCACAATAGCTGCTCCCGGCAATGGTCTGCCCATTCATTAGCAACCCTGTGCTGGTTTCCTTTTTCTCCATGTCTTACTTTTATCTTTGTATCTTTGTGCTGATTCAAATGTCTGTGTTCCCTCAAAATCTATGTGTTAAAATCCTGCCATCCAATGTGATCCTCTTTGTTGGTGGGATCTCTGAAAGGCAATTAAATCATGTCTATGGAGCCTTTGTGAGTGGGACATGTACTCTTTTAAAACAGACCCAAGAGCTGGCTAGTCCCTTCTGTGTGATAAATCCACAGTAGGAGGTACTATATATGAGCTAGACAGCTGTCCCTCAACAGGCAGCCACCCAGTTTATAGTATTCTGTAAAAGCAAACTGAGTAGCTCCAGACCCAGCACTACCTAGGATCCTTCATATCTTTATCTGAGGATCTGCTTTGAGAAGTATCCGCTCAAGATACCCTTTTAAAAGAAGAGTCATTGAGACTTTATCACTAACTGACTTGGCCAAATCACATGACAATTAAATGAAAAATGCCAGATCTCAATGCAGAGTGACTCCACTCAATTACAGTCCAATTAGAATCCCAAAACCAGGCTACGTAGCCCTGGAGGAACTGGAGACAGTTTAGGTTGCACACAGATGGATTCTTTCATTTTTAGATTAAAGCGGGTTAGAAAAGGAATGTAATACAGGAAGTCCTGTAGTGGGCAATAGTGTCTTATCTCCTGCTAAGAAAGAATAGCAAGAGGACTATTGGGATTCAGTGTTCACTTGCCATTCTTATTCTGTTCTTACAGAAAGGGCTCAATTGGCTTCTTTAAACTTATAAGTTGAGCATATATGAAAAAAAAAACATTCTTGGAAATTTAGTTGACCAAAATATTTCTTAAATTTCATTGTAATTAAAGATACAGTTCTTCTGAATATTTTTAAACCTCAAGGTCTTCACACCAGGGGCTGTCCTCTCCTGAGAGCTCCAGCAAAGCCATGCCTCCTCAAGGGCATCTCCCCCACTTCTGTCTTCAAGATGTCCGTCCCCTTTATGAACGAACCTCCGGTCTTCAAGGTTTTCTCTGGTACTTTCTTCTTCTAACCAGAAGGTGTCAGGCAATGACCACTATGCTGCTTAAAGACACTGAGTGGGATTGGGAGTCCATTGTGAGAGCTTCCCTGATGCTGTAGAAACATGTGTATCATAGATCCAAGGGGAAAGGGTCGATAGCTGATAAAAAACACATCTGTGACCCATGAAAGTCACAGCATAAGATGAGCCCAGCACAGAACTTAAACTTTTAAATGTGAACTGACTTAGGGGATTTTTTTTAATTAAAAATGTGACAGAAATATGAAATATCCCCATGTTCATTGATATTCTATTCATAATATCTAGAAATTAGAAACAGCCTATATGTCCATTAACTGGTGAATGGATAGTGAAATTCGGTATATTTACACAATGGAATATTATTCAGCTACTAAGAAAAATGAAATTATGAAATTTGCAGGTAAATAACGGAACTAGAAACAATCACCCAGAAGGATAGAGCCCAGACCCAGAAAGACAAACGTTGTATGTTTTCTCCTGCATGTGGAGGTTAGTGTTTAAGCTCACACAGATGTTAGGCAGCTAGTGAGGGACCAGGAGGGAAGAGGGGATCTTCCAAGGAGGGGAAAATAGTATACATGATATAAAGAGATAAAGGGGAAATTAGATCATGAATTGAGTGGAGTAGTGACAGAAGAGAGAGGAGGGAACACAGGAGGAATAACTGACACTACTACAGGACTTTTAAAAAGCTGTGTGGAAACCTGCTACTCTCGGGGCTTCCTAAAATATTTACACATATAAAAGTTTAAATGGTGTCACCATATAAGGGTAGAGACAATGCCCAACCTAGACATCATATACTGCCAAATAAAACTTCCACTATAAGAAATGGGTTATATAGCTTTGAGTTGTTGGCCAACTGGGTCCTATAGATGCCCCCCCAATCAAAACATAACAAACTATTGCCAATGCTACTGGTTACTCTCCACAGCCGATGGTAGACTCTATTGAAGACATCACATACTTATGTCACTGAACATGGAGAAATCGGGCTGGTGATTGGCTGGAAGCTTCACTCCGACTGACTAACCTGTCACAGTGCTAGAAATTACTATACATGCTACCAGAGTAAAAAATCATCATCATCATCATTATCAATCAAACCCTGTGGGCTACAAGAGTGACCTGCCTGCAAGATGTGCTCTCTAATGTAATACGGGTAAAAACGTTATGTGAGTAACCAATCACTATTTTACTGGATTTAAGGTCTGCCGCACAAAATGAAACCCATATCTGACATGGTTAACAAGTCCATGAACCTGAGACTAGATAGGTTATGGGCCCTAGAGAAAAACATTACTATTCTGCTAAATGAACATAGCAGAAAAACAACACCTCTGACATATTGCTATTCCCATAGATCACTATATCACTCAATTCTCATCAAAGTGGCTTCTGTTTTTGGTGGATGGTAATTAACACAGAGACCTGCAACTGGATGATGCGCAGATAATGAGAAACTTTGAAGTATTCAATCCTATAGGATGTCTTCATCCTATCCTTCCCCTCACAGCTCAGGAATCTACGTGGAAAAACAGGCTGAATGATCCTAAGAGCCAGATATGGAGGATGACTCCCAGACAACAGCATCTTCCAGGCACAACAGGAATGATGTTCATATGAACTCACAGAGACTGTCGTAACATGCACAAGACCCACACAAGTTAGAGACAAATTCCCAACACAGGGAACAGGAAGCAAGCCCAAAGGTCGGGCCCTGACCAGGAAGCTATTTTCAATTGATATCTGCTAGCAGAGAGGAAATCCATTTTCTTCAATGGAGCGACACTGAGTAGCTCAATCCCACTCCAGAGCAGGCCTCATGCTCAAGAGAAGTTGACAACACAAATGGAACTTGATATTGTTGCTTTGGGTTTTCGAGTGTGTGTGTGTGTATGTGTGTGTGTGTGTGTGTGTGTGTGTGTGTGTGTGTGTGTGTGTTGGGAGAGCTTTTTTAAGAGAGAGAAAGAATTTGAAGTTGGGTGAGTAGTAAAAGGGGAGGATCTGGGAGGAGTTGGGGGGAGAATATAGTCAAAATATATTATATGAAATCTCCAAAAGATAAATAAAAACAAAAAGAAGAAAAATAAAAAAATGTACAGGCATACATTGACATGATAGAACAGTAGAAATAGGCAATAAATATCCCAATGCAAGAGGGAACTTTACATGACAATATGCAAAAGTCTCCGCACATCACCCACACTCACTCACAATGCCACCACTACCTAGTTCCAGGAGTGTCCCAGTAGTTGACAGGCAGATAAACAAAGGAATTCCTCAGTACCCTGGGACTCCATTTGGTTTGGGCTATGCATATACCCCTCTCTTAGTAATGCAGGACCCTTACATGAACCTTCTACACACACATACAGAGAGAGACAGACAGACAGACAGACAGAGACAGAGAGAGACCAAGAACCTGGAGACAGCTCAGATCCCCCACTCCCACCCCTAACAGACACCCACCCCTGACCACTGGTAATAGTTGTGCCTACAGCGTGAAAAACTGCCTTACATTCCTACTGAATGAATGACTGAAATTTGCAGGTAGAGTGCATAAGTATGCCTCCAAAAGAGCAGGATCACAACAGTTTTCTAGATCCCCACTAGGTTATGTCACAGATGAAATGAGGGTTTGTATTTTTAAATGGGGAACAAGGGCATGCAGCTTTCCGGTGGCACCGTTTGTGCTATTGCAGGCTCTTTACCAGTTGATGAGATTGTTTCACCATATTGTACCTGCCAGCAACACGCACAGCCTGGTACTTTCCTATGACAGATGTTTCCATGACAGAGGGACTCACTTAGACTCATAAATAGTTATTCTCATTATCCTTAATAATTAAACTCAAACAAAACCCCAATTAAGGAATTCTCCCACAGTAGCCCCCTTAAGACATTAACTTGAGTTCAGAAACTCTAACCGACATATGTTCACATTGAAATCTGAACAGAGCAACCACTAAAATGTGTGATTGTTAAAACCTTTTGCAAAGCTGGAAGGAGGTAAGAAACTGAAAGAAAATGATTCAGACAATGTGTGAATGTTCCATCTGCCAGAGATGTTAAGGTCTACTAGCTAGGGCTAATTAAACGGAACTGAGGGATAGAAAGGAGAGAGTAGTGTGGCATGTCTTCTCCTATTTTAGGTAGGTCAAATACTGTAGCTGTCTCGTGGCTCCAGGATAAAACAGAAGCTGTATGTGTCTTCTCTAGCGAAAGTGTTTATTATTGTTATTATTATTATTATTATTATTATTATTATTATTATTATTATTATATTTCTTCCCAGATTCTGGTGAGAGCAATCACAAGCCACAGAATCAGTTCACTGTAAATTTAGGGCTGAAAACTCCCTTTTCCCTAAACCCAAACTGAAAAGGCTTGAAGTGAGAGGATTTCTCTGCCTGAGATTTGTCCCCCTGGATGCCCAGTCATAGTGTCTCTATTTTTCTATCTAGTCTAATTAAGCATCCAATAATTCAAGTGAATAACTAAATCAAAAGTCTATAAGGGGAAAGATAGATCAAAATCTTTCATCTCTCAGTATAGCACAGGTAAAGCCATCCACGTAGCCTCTTGGGAATGCTGGTCTGGAAAGACAGAAAGGTCCATGCCTTCATTGAGGGAGAAGACGCTGCTTCCAGGATAGAATCTCTAGTTGCTCCTTTGCCATCTGACATTGACCTGCCATCTTGACATACTAGCATCCAGATTTTCCTGTGCGTACTCTCATGGAATCTCAGACACACAGCTTTTTACTCCAAATACTCAGAACCACTTTGCTACTTTTTCCCTAGACCTCTTTTAGCAGGCCCATACCTCCATCACTTACCGTCCAGCATTCCTGAGCTCCCTTAACGATAGAGTTCCCACCTGGACAGTGCACGCGCACATACACACACACACACACACACACACACACACACACACACACACACACTGGGGCCTACCACCAATGACTAGGTTATGAAGCCCGTTCACCTCCTCACCTTAAAGTGAAACAAACCTCACGGCAAAATCCCATAGCCGAAGTGGGATTGCACCGAAGTTGATCTCCTGCTGATCTGGTATCTCTGTTTGCTTTCTGTTGCCCTGTGCTGTTCCTCTCCTTTCCCAGAATTTCCAAGTTTCTGCCCCTAGAAAACTCAGCCTAAAGTGTAAGCAACTCCACCACCTGCCTCTCTCCTTCACCTACCTGAAGAGGAGCCATAAGCCACACTGAAAGCAAGATCTGGCCCTAGATGTCTCAGTTAGAGGACTATCTTTTTTGCTTAAATTAATTTGTTCAAGCTTTGAGTTGCTTGTAAACTGGAGGATGTTAAAAGATATCTAGATTACATGATTTATATTTCTTTGGTCCATAAATATTTGTTAAACACCTACCATGTTTCAACTACTATGTTAGGATATATAGACCTAGGGCAGAAAAGATCTCATGTCTACTTAAACGTCACCCTCTAAGCAGACAGCAATAACAATTCAGAATAGCACACTATAATGAAAATGGAGAACACAGAAGAGAGGCAAGGAACTTCTTATAGGTACATGGCAGAGGATATTTCCACTGGGAAAATTTCCTGGAGGTGACAGTATCTTCCCTAAACAAGGTAAGCAGAGTCATGGAGGAAAACTTTATTCTCCCTAGAGGAATCTATAAACAGGAAAGAAGAAGTGTGATATATCTGCTAGAGCTCAGGAATGTTAGTTTGACCCAAATATGGGCACTACCCCCTTCCCGCAGAAGTGCTCCATACACAGCCATGTATGGCCAGTTGTGCACAGCAGCAGCTGGAAACGTGGCGGAAGTGAGCATTCAGCCCCAGGGACAATCCTCTAGATATCAAAAATAAAACCCATAGAGACATTCTCTAATCCCCTTTTAGATCCAGTTCGCAGAAGGATACTCCATGGATTCTCACATAATCCCAACAGCATGTCACAATCACTAGCCCCAAACCTTATATCTACTTGTCTGGTTGTTGTTCTACCTCACATTCCTGGTCCCCTCTCCCTGTCCCATCAGACCACCTCCCTAGTAGTCACCCTGTCTTATCCAGGCTCAGGCTGCCCTTTCTGGATGTGGGAATGAAAGGAAATTCCATCAGGAGATGGACAAGGAAGAAGCAGGTACAAAGAGACCCTCATTTGCTGTTTTGTACCTTTGAGAACAATCACCAGGAGAACAGACTCCTTTTATTCACTGACTCAAAAGAATGCTTTCTTCTACATGCCAAGTTAGAACAGACACTGATTCACTTGTCTGGTGTCCTCTACAATGTGATAGAACAGCACAGATACATGTGCACATACAAATAGTCCTTGAGCTGCACTTGAAGGGCAAAGTAAAAACTATAGCGAGCAGGCAAACCCAAGCAGTGTGGGCATGGGACAGCATGTGAGCATGGGACAGCATGTGGGCATGGGGCAAGAGTGTGAGCATGGGACAGCATGTGGACATGGGGCAGCATGTGAGCATGGGGCAGCATGTGGACATGGGACAGCATGTGGGCATGGGGCAAGAGTGTGGGCATGGGACAGTATGTGGCACTGTAGCTTTCTCCCTACCACCTTAAATGCAGCAAGTAGAAGCCTGTGAGTTAGACTAAGAATAAGAAGGATCAGTAAGAGGAAAAAATCAAAAGGGTTTCATTACAAATGCATGCCCGGGGATTCAAAATGTGTTTCAACTAAGCAATTAGAATTGGGGTAGAGGTCCAGGCATGGTACCACACACCTGTGACCCCTGCATTTGGGAGGCCAAGGAAAGAAGATCCGATAATGGGTTCAAAGTCAGCCTGGCTTATATAGTAAGACTTTGAAGAAAGAAAAGAAGGAAAGGAAGGAAGGAAGGAAGGAAGGAAGGAAGGAAGGAAGGAAGGAAGGAAGGAAGGAAGGAAGGGAAGAAAAAGAAGGGTGTTTCTGAAAATGCTGTATTAGAAGAGGGAGGAGAGCAAGACCAGAGTGTTAACACAGTGAGCAAGACTCCCATGTACATCCGGTATCGTAGGCGCATATGTAAAATCATTCACACATGTGACGTGAGAGCAGAGGGAGACTGGGAGAAGGAAGACTATCAGGAAAGGGAAGAAAAGAGAGGGGTGAATGTGATCAAAATACATGACATCCTGAAAGAAACTGTCATCATGAAACTTATCTCCACATACAATAAATATACACCAAAGAAGTAGCAAAAAGAAAAGAAATGGGAGGAGATGTTGGAACTGGAGAAAGGTAGGATGCAGAAAAAGAGACAGGGTACATTCTTAGATTGATGGATGCTGGTAAAACACAAGCATAACATGTTGCTCCCTGCCTAGTCCACTGGATTAGGGACTGTGGCTTGAGAAACTGATCTGAAATTTCCTACTCTGTAAAGAGAAAACATCACCCCAGAACATGTAGTTCAAACTGACAAGTCATACTTGTGAGTCAGTTGTACGCTGCACAGAGCCTTAGTCATTCATACATGTGAGTCAGGAGTACCGTGCACATGACTTTCATTCATAGGTGTGAGTCAGAAGTACCGTGCACAGGACTTTAATCCTTCATACATGTGAGTCGGGAGTACACTGCACAGGGCTTTAATCATTTACACAAACACATACCATCCCTAGCGGAGAATCTGACATTGTTTTGCCCAGAGTCCATTCTCTCCTTCCTCCCCTCCGGTCCTCTCCTTCTTCCCCTTCCCCTCTCCTCCATCTCCCTTCCCCTCTCCCATGTCTCCCTTTCCCTCTCCTCTGTCTCCCTTGCTCTTCTCTCTCCATCTCTCCAGAGCCCCATACTCTGGATATCCCCATTGTATGTACTTGTTAACTGGAACCATGGCCGAAGCCCTTTGAAGAACAAAAGCATTTGTCTAGTCCACCTTCTGCCCCTACAGAGAGTTAATCAAACCAGGGCAACATTAGTACATCTAGAAGAATGTCCGTTGACATTCAGTATTCACAACAAGAAATTAACAAAATGACGGACAGCAGATGGAACAACAAGGATTTACTCGACTCAACTTCTCACTTGGTTACACCATGTGAGCATATTCAACGTAGAAATATGAACACTGAATGTAGTCGGGCACTTAAAGAGCCACAGCGAGTCCACTCTTGACCAACATCTGAACTTCTTTCCTTTTAGGAAAGGAAGAGACTTTCCTCTCAATTATAGAGGTTTCATTCAGAGTTCTATTGATTCTGGACCCACAGTCAACCAGAAAATTATGCTGGTGGGAGCACATAGCAGAGAGTCCACTCACCTCACAGAGGACAAGAAACAAAATGGGAACACAGGAAGAGCCCTAAGCAAATACAGGTGTACACTACATTGACCTACTTCTCCCAACTGTGATGCCCACACTGCTGTCCCATGCTCACACTCCTGCCCCATGCCTACACTGCTGCCCCATGCCCACACTCCTGCCCCATGCCTACACTGCTGCCCCATGCCCACACTCCTGCCCCATGCCTACACTGCTGCCCCATGCCCACACTGCTGTCCCATGCCCACACTGCTGTCCCATGCTCACATGCTGTCCCATGCCCACATGCTGTCCCATGCCCACACTGCTGTCCCATCCTGCTTCTGACCACCTCCCAACAATGCCATCAGCTGATTTAATTCATTGGTTACATCAGAGTTCTTAGCAGCCAATTGCTTCTGAAAACCCCATCTGCTGGCCTCCAAAGCACCAATGCATGAGTCTGTGGGAACATTTCCTACTCAACCATAATATCCCACAACCTACCCAAAGATGTCTCATGAAGCAAATGCATTTAGTCCATCTCCAAGCGCCTCCACTGTTCTAACAGTTCCAGAACAGCACAAGACGTCCAAGTGCAAAACCTCTTCCAAGTCCCAAGGCACAGTCACAGCTTTGAACCCTAGAAAATACAAAATAAAAAATGCCCATGTTTGCACCATGCAGTGATGTGAAGTAAACACACTATTCCAAGGAGGAGGAATCCAGTGTTCCCTTTTGCAAGGTAATAATTAGAAACAATCTAGAGAGAAGCTTAAGGACTGTTTTATTACAATTTGAGAGAGAAGTCATTGAGCAGGCTATCTGTAAATCTTGGCAGCTCCAGGAGAAAGAGGAAAATCATACTTTCTGAGTTCAGTAGAGAGGGGCAAGAAGCTGTGCGGAGTGGTGTCCGTCTTCAGAGACAATGAGAATGACCATGTCTACATTTAAATGTAGAAAGTGAGAAAAGGTAAATGTTATAACTTAGACCTCAGAAAACCAGGTAAGATCAGCAGTGAGGATCTGCACAGAGGGGAGGGATTCCTGAGGTCTATCAGCTCGTTATCTCATTAAGAGATAATTATTCCTCCCATCTCTTTAGCATGTCTTCCAGTAAATGGAGCTTCCCAGGGGTGCCCTCCTGGACAGACAATCTACAGGCCCAGCTGGAGCAACTCTTAGGGAAGAGACAATACCCTAATCTTCTAAGCCAATCAGAGTATCTTCCCCCAGGGCCAGAGGCAGAACTCAGATTCTAATCTTTTAACCAGGAAGAAGTAATTTTCTCTTAATAGTCCCCAATAAAAGCCAGAAACCTCCACTTTGATAGTGGTATTTTAAATCCTAAGGTGGGGCAAAGCTGATTGGGAGGGAAGGTTTATCCTCTAAGCCTCCAAGCCTGCTAATACCTGTCCTGTTATCTACCAATGGGACCTAAGTAAGACCAAAATCCAGAAAGTCCAGAAAGGCAACTTTAAATCTTGTAGTCCTACATCTGTCTTCAGGGCACATGGTAGTAGGATCTGAGCTCCAAAGGGATTGGTCAGCCCTTTGGCCTTGTTACCTGCTATCCACATGTCTGGCTGCCTGCCTGCCTGTCTGTCTCTCTGTCTCTGTCTATCTCTGGCATGGCATTACTTGTTGACTGAATCTTTCCTCTGAAGATGTTCCACATTTCTGGCATCTCTAACCTTCCAGGGGTCCACATTGAATATTTAAATTCGTTCTCACAACTTGACACATTATTCTCAGGAACTGCCTGAGGTTGGGAAGATGGGGTTTCTTAGCCTTGTTACACACTGCCTGGCTTCCTAGACTTTTGAAATCTGAGTGGTGTGGCCTCCATGACCCCATAACCCCTGCATTGTACATGCCTGAAAATCATATTCAATGACATGAACATGGCCAAGGGCCACTGGCAGCTTTAGGAGAAGCCAAGGGCCTTGGGTCACAGCTGCACCAGTCTCTGAATACGCAGCTGATAGGAGAGGAACAAATCCTGAGGAAACAACTATCAAAGAGGCATTAAAGCCCCAGTAAGAGAAAATGCCCCCTGGCCAAGAGAATGGAACCGCTGGCCTGGTAGAGATAGACATTCTAATTGGGCAGGTCAGTCTCCTGGCTAAGGGACCATCCACCCCTCAGGAAATCAGATCCACCCTAAGCCATACTGAAGAGATAGGAGGTATAAAATTATCCCTTTAATGAGATGAGGTGCTTTTCCTTACCAGAAATCTCTGCCCCTTCCAGAGCCACCGTGAGGTTGGTTTAGATGTGCCTGCCTCCCTGAGTCCCGACTCAGAAAGGAGGAGTTTTCCATTTTCTTCTCTCTTGTCTTTTTCTTTCAGATGCTGGCCAGTGCCTAGGTGCACTTCCTCTGGTCCTCTGAGCTTTACCCCGCTTTCTCTGAAACTCCCCTCCCAGGCCTGTGGCGGCTGATCACCTTGCGGCTGGTCTCTGGCTTCTTTTGCTGCTCTCCATCTTCATCTTCATTCTCCAGTCAGCTGCCCAGGTTTACAGCCTGATCGCCCTGGGGCTTTCCTTTTAACTAATAAAATTGTCCTTAAACTTCTGTTTGAGTCTGCTCTTAAATTCTTTTACTAGTAAGGCTAAGAATGCCAAGCGGGTCCCTCCTTTCCCCTGCAGCACGGCTGCTAATTAGCTCAATTTTTAGGTTTCAAGCCCAGGAGGAAAGGCTGAGGTGCCTGTTTAGCATATCAGTGCTGACCTGGCCTCCTCCTTCTCCCGGCTTCCCTTAGCCCTCGTGGGGCCTGGGGCTGGCACTGTGTCCCCCTACCCTGAACTCTCCAGCACAGGGAGCTGGGCTGCTCTTCCCTCTATAATCCAACCATTTTGGTTACCTGCTCTTTTTGTATTTTGGGCTCCTGGCTGCTGCATCTGGCTCTCCTCTCCCTTCCCCTCCCCCTCTCCCCACACGGCCCAGCTGAGTCCGGCCATGACCACTGAGGTTGGTTTCAATGTCCCTGCCTCTGGCTATGCTCTCCCACATATCAACAATAAATCTTCTCCATCATACCTAGGTGCAGTCATGTTTCTCTCTTTTCTTTTTTTTCCTTCCCTTTCCTTTCCTTTTCTCCATTCACCTGAATAGGCAGGGCCTTCTCAACACTCTCTTCTCAGGGAAATTCTTTTTATTGATTGATTGATTGATTGATTGTGTATACGGTGTTCTGTTTGCATGTATCCCTGCAGGCCAGAAGAGGGCACCAGATCTCATCACCGGTGACCATGAGCCACCATGTGGGTGCTGGGAATTGAACTCAGGACCTCTGGAAGAACAGTCAGCGCTCTTAACCACTGAGCCACCTCTCCAGCCCCCAGGGAAATTCTTGGTAGTGATCTACCTGTTTATCTTCCTCAGCCTGAGGTGGACACTGTGTTTCTGGTCCTGCAAGGCCTCCCTTGTAGTTCACACTGTCATGATATGGCCGGCAGGCGGCCTTGGCAGGTTGGGCTATCCTGGTGGCTGAGGGAGACATGCCATGCAGACTCAGTAGCAGTCAGCATGGCAGGATGGGAAGTTACTCACATCCCAGGCAAGGCATGCATGTGGAAACTTATAAGAGGGGTGGGGTGGGGGCAGAGCAGAGGTGTACACACCTCATGGCAGGGAACGGAGGAACGCAGGGCTGGTCCCCAGGGGGCGGGCAGAAATGCCAACACAATCGGATGTGGCTTCTTTCTCAGTATCTCTAATCCCTTTAACAGCCATGACAGTCTTCAAACATACTCCTTGCTTCTCTTACGGCTAAAATGCAAGTCATTTAGACCTTTCTGCTCTGAGTTGCGGGCTCCCAAGTTGATTATAAACCAAGGAGGAAAAGAAAGCACCCAGAAACATCCAGAATGCTCAACTGCCTTGAAACCTCCCTGCCAATGAATTGGCCCAACATGCTTAAATTCAGCCTTACAGAAAGTTCAGAAGAAAGAAAGAAAGAAAGAAAGAAAGAAAGAAAGAAAGAAAGAAAGAAAGAAAGGAAGGAAGGAAGGAAGGAAGGAAGGAAGGAAGGAAGGAAGAAAGAAAGAAAGAAAGAAAGAAAGAAAGAAAGAAAGAAAGAAAGAAAGAAAGAGAAAATGTTTGCAAGTTCTTTGGAAGAATAGCATATGTACATTTCCTGCTATGTGTTTGTTTCCATTGGAAACTTCCTGGGCACAGTCTTTACTGACTATATATCTATGGGCATTCTGAGATCCCACTGTTCATTAAACCCAACTTACAATACCTTCGTCTTCCTCTGGCTTGCTTCTCTCAACTTTTCCAATTTCCTCCCACAAACCAATTCCAATGACTTAAGAACCGCATGGTCAGTTTTAGACACAGCAGAAAAAAAAGAAAAGAAAACGCACTCTTCGTACCAATTTCTGTGTTAGTCAGGCCGGCATTTCTGTGACAAAATACCTCAGACGCAAACTTGGAGAGGTAGATAGCTCATTTCCCCACACATCACCCTTGGCTATGCTGATTCCAAGGGTGAACAGGACAAAATGGCGCTGGAAGCATGGAACAGGGGCTGCTTGCCTTATGGTGAACAGAGAGAAGATGTTTCCTTTTTTAATACAAAGGGAGTTTCTTCTGTTTCCTTCAAATTGATTCCACTAAACTCTAAGAGGAGACCCTGCGTTTCTCACATTTAGGCCTTTCCAGATGGCTAACACAATTCCCTCCTCAGAATAGCACTTGGTTAGTATGCATTTATGAAGGAATGGATGGGGAAATACCAATTTATCATCCACACATTTACATTTATTCAAAAAATAAATACAAGGCAATTCATTTTCTCCATTCTTTCACATGCTGTGATATTTTCAAATCTAAGTATTATATTCTCATATGGCACCCAACCACATATGATATACAGTAGGATGTCTGTAATGCAAATTTGTACAAGAATCTTCATACATGCATAATTCAGGTGTGAGCAGGATACAAAGAAAGTTTAGTTCTCTGGTTGCTACCAGTGAATTTGACTACATTTTGCATAAATGCAACTTGTAAGCCAACGTTTGGCTTTGCAGAATGGAAATGAATTCCTTTGATCTAGCCGGAGCCAGTGGAAGATGATGCTAGCCCACAGTGTGAGGACCACAAAACAGTCATGTACTCTCAGTAACAAATCTGCATCACGAAGACAGTGGGGAGTGTTGCAGACCATATTGAAAAGGTTAGGTTTGCATAGTTTGGGGCTGTGAAGAGCTGTCTCCCAAGGACAGGGCTATTTACATACTCTGATTCTTCTCTTATTGACCTCCACTACATGTTCCCCTGGGTTTTAAGTTCTTTGAGTCTAAGATTGCATGTGTGCTGCATGTGTGTATCTTGGCACACCATGTAAGAGGGTTCAGTCTGTGGTTGCTTGGTCCTATACCCTTGAGGAGAACATCATAGTGACACGTGTGTGTGTGTGTGTGTGTGTGTGTGTGTGTGTGTGTGTGTGTGTGTTGGGGGAGGGTGTTCTTCCCTCCATGGTACCCACAGAGTAGACATCCTGGTAGCCAGGAAGCAGCAGAGCCACTATAGGAAGGAACCAAGTTAAGATATTGCTCCAAGGAAGCAACTGTGGAGGGTCCAGCTTGACCACACAGCTGCCATGACAGGCTAAGGGGCCCAGACACAGCTGCTGTGGCAGGCTTACTGGTAGTCAACACCGGGATCCAGGAAAAGTCATTTCTCCTTTTTGCTGAGATATCCCGAGACAAATGTCAGCCAGTCAAAGTCCTGATCCCTGGAAGTCCCTTCATTCCAACCTCTACTGTGATAAAAACCCCACCCAGACTGGGCTTGGGGCTCCCTGCTGTCACTGCTCTGGCAGAGAGACCAAGCTCAGGCTTGAATAAAGACTCTTTGCTTTTACATATGGGATTCGGTCTCCCTAGTGGTCTTTTGGAGGTCCCCACAATCTGGGCATAACAGCAACCCCACTGTCTATTTACTCCAACTAACCTGAACACCCTGTTTTTATCAGGTCCTAATGGTTTATTCCCATTTTTAATTCATTGGTAGATCAAAGCATCCATTATATCAAGGCTTTGATGATTTAATCATTTCTCAAAATGACCTTGCAGGTACGACCAGAGGTGTGCTTCTCTAATCTCCTAGACACATCTTAATCTTATCAGTTGACAACCAAAATTAACCACCACACTGTGCGTTCAATCTAGCATGTCCCAGAGACTGATAGGGTCACAAAAGCAAACAGCCAGAAGCCTCTGCTCACAGGAGACTTAGAGCAGGGAAGAGTACTTCAAGGACACTAATGCTCCTGAGATGTTATTGTCATCTGTGTCCCCTCCTCCCCAATCCTTATCCTTCCTTGCCTTGTTCTTTCTGTCCTGAATGTCTGCAAAAACTTTCTCAAACATGCAGTTTGTGATGTCTACCACCAGATGGCGCAACTGAAACCTTACACCAAGCAACTGCAGTATCTTAGACTATGGAGAAAATGAAAGTGGCTGAATTTGGGTTGTTTAAAAATTAAATATTCTTTTACAGTAAAACACTAACAAGACATACTTCTTAACATGTAATAACTAAATGTTTAATAACAGTGAGAACTCAACTACTGTAGCCCATGTTTTTTGAGTGGACTTTTACTCTCCTGAGCACATTTGACTTTTAATATTTGGAGTTTTCTGTACCAATTGGATACAGGTATTTCAGCCTCATGCTTACTTTGTATATATAAGCCTAGACACTAGTAACACACCCGTTTCCTGTCTGTGCTGCTGGCATCCAATGTTGCTTCATGCAGTGACCCCACTTGTCAATCATTCCTACTCAACTCCTAGTGTTTGTTGTTGTGGGTTTTTTTTATTTTTTTATTACAAATCTCTCTCTCTCTCTCTCTCTCTCTCTCTCTCTCTCTCTCTCTCTCTCTCTCTCTCTCTCTCTCTCTCTCTTTGTTTTTTTTTTTCAGCTGAGGACTGAACCCAGGGCCACTGAGCTAAATCCCCAACCCTAGTGTTTGTTTTTTAACATAAAATACGGAAATACCAACTCTCAAATCAACGGTAGACATCTGTGCCTTCTAGGGAGCATTCGGCAATATCAGTTGTCACAAATGAAAGCATGGTCAGGAGCTGCTGACACAGTAGAGGCCCAGAATGTAGTTAAGCATATCTTCGGGGAATGGAACAGACCACCCCACAAAGTCACAGCAAAACAAGAAATCCCACTTAGAAGTAGCTCCAGGAGGGGTCAACAGTCACAGCAGTCTTACTGAAGCTGGCCTGGATATGCAAAGAAAATAAAACTTTCTCTCCTTGATGATAGAGGATATGCAGGTGAACATCAACTGTCAGAAGGTTAGCTTGGAGATAGCACTGTTAAAATTAGGCTTGTTTCCTTCCAAAAGCAAAGATGAGGTCCAAATCTAACCTCAGAGCTCACATCTGTCTGGATCAGAAACTTGGGGTTTTTACGTAAGATACCAGCTGTGTCAAATGAGAATTTTAGTGGGCAGGGGTAGGAAGGGGCACACACAGTTTTTCTTTATACTTTTCTTTGGGACATCATGGCGCTTTATCAGACCTCCATGTTCCTGGAAAGCAGCTATAGTTAAGTAAACCCCCTCCTAACCCTTTTGCAGCCCAAAAAAGGGCAGACTTCCAAGGACCACCCTGCCCTGGTGCATTTTCCTCATAACCAATAAAGACTTGCTCACTGCCAACCTTTGCTCTATAATAAACCCCAGGGTGTCTTCCGGTTTTCTCTGAGATGTTCTCATTAATGAATGTTTTGCCTATTGTGGTGGCCTGAACAAAGTCAGCTCCTCAGTGGCCTTTCAGTTCCCTCCACCTGCTTCCCTTTTTCTTTCCTTATGTTTTATGCAGTTGAACTGCTGCTTACGGGGAGGCTAACACTTCTGTCTCCCCAGGCTGTGCAAACCCTGCTGAGAAGAAAGGGGATGAAGCCATCCTTGATGATGCTCTGGCAACTACTTATTGCTGAGCTGTTTGCAAGGAGCCCAAATATCAAAGTCCAAGGATCAGGACCTTTTCTTCCATATCACTACTGCCCTGCTAGGTGAAGGATCTCTCCACCTTGTCTGTGTCTGAGGCAGGCTAATAATATGCATGATGGTTAGGAAGGAATCTCACAGCATAGCCCATGAGTGAGAGAAGTAATTGGAAGAACACCCAACCTCCACCAAGTAGGAGGGATCTAGTTGGCGGGATGTAGGGCAGAGGAGAGGTCTGGCTCAGTGGTTTTCTGTCGTTTGCTATCTTACAGTCTCAGAATAGTGCCCTTGTCTACACACATACTCCTTCTTAGCTCATCTTCCTAGCTCAACTGCCACATAAATCCAAGTGGCCTTTGCACGAGAATTCTTTTTCTAAAGGTGCCTTCCATGTGTTAGGAAACCTATCCTGCCCTAGGGCTTTCTCTAAATTCTGAAGAAGAGAGTTTGGGGGTCCAAAGAACTGAAAAGTAACCTCTGGTCTCTGCAGCATTTATTTTTATAGTTTACTGCAGTTTCTAGGCTGCATGGAAGCCCCGTTTCCCATCGGGTGATTGACTCGGGTTGGGAAGTACTGGAAGATGTGAGTTACAGAGGAAAAGAGGAAGATGATTAGGAAACCTTGATTCTAAGGGACTGTGAGGATGGCCAGCAGCAGCAGCAACAGGAAGAGGAAGTGGTGAGGTGAGGAGGGCCTGGGAAAGAAAAAGACCCATGGCTCATGCTCGGGCTAGTTGAGGTGGACGTGATGGGGAGATAGGGTGCTGATGTTCTCTTTACCATAACACAATATGTATGTAAATCACTCAACACAGATTTTCCACAGTAAATTTAGTCAAACTAGTCTAAAAACAGAAATCCCGGCTGGCCAGGGGTGGCACACACCTTTAATCCTAGCACTTGGGAGACAGAGGCAGGTGGATCTCTGTGAATTCAAGGCCAGCCTGGTCTACAGAGAGAGTTCCAGGGTGGACAGGGTTACACAGAGAAACCCTGTCTCAAAAAAATCAAACAAACAAACAAAACAAGAACCAGGTATACTGAAAATTGTATTCTAAATTCCAAGAATTTTATGTCTTCTAGGTTTAAAATAGACAAAGGAAAAAATGAAGAGGCCTTGACACATGGAGTGTGCAGAGTTAAAAGAAGCAGGTCCAGAGGAACATATGTTTATTCCTGAACAGGCTTCCTGATGCTCCCATTGAGTATACAGCTCAGCTGTGTGAGGTATGGTGTAAGGCAGCGTTCCTAAGAACTCCTAAACATTCAGCAAGCCTTCCTGGACCAATGGTGACCTTCAGGTTCTGAGGAGAGAAGTTACCTGCTAAACTACGCAGGTGCCTTTGGGGGGAAACTCTAAGAGAGAAATCTGGTACCCTTTAACAGGCTATCAAGGCACCTCCAAAGTTGTTCTCATGGTTTCAGCTAAATCTTGTTGCCAGGTGCCAAGCAGAGTCACCAAGTCACTGAATATTCCAGGCAACCGGGGGTAAACTTGAATCACTAGGGCACTAAACTGCCCCGTGTCCAGATATGTGCCTGCCACCCTCCTTTCCTGTACAAGCCATCTATGACCTCAAAGTGAGCATGCCCAGAAGTGTTCCCTCCTCTACCTGTGCGTTCCTGCAGGAGTGTGCATATGTATGTGCAGGCTTTCTGAACAAACATCGCACTTCCTTCTTTCTGGCAGAGCACGGCCTTAGACACAACTTGGGTGCTTGACTTACCGGCTACAAAGACTGGACTTTCCGCCCTGCAATGTCCTAAGGTTACATTCTGGGGCTTTGCACTCACCAAGATGTGAGCCTCTTGTGTTCAGTTACAAGATGGTTCTCTTTTGTTTTGCCTTGCTTTTTGTTGTTGTTTGTTTTTATTTGGGGTTGTTGTTGTTGTTGCTGTTCTTAACAGAGGGCATATTAGTTACTTTTCTGTTGATGTGATACACCATGACCAAGGCAAATTCCAGAAGGTACTGAGACCTGCTAATGTTGAGTCCCTGAATCTGACTAGCAGTGGTGAGGGAATGAAGAAAGGACAGACACACAGACACGGGAACAGCGAAGCTGGGATCTGATGGGGTTCTCTACAGCTACCACCACAGCCCATATCCTCCTCGAGTTTACTAAATTCAATACACGGGGAGCAGCCGCAGGCTGTAAACACTGGAGAGGAAGAACACACCGTCGCTAGTCTTTGCGCACATTGATCGTCCGTCTTCGGTACGTCCTCAGACTCCGACTCCCCAGCAAAGCTTCGCCACTCTCCTGAGCCTCGGCCATATGGGAAATGGCAGCTTTTGTCAATTGTTTGATGGGTTCGCGGCACTGGGTGTACTCCACGTGGCCACACCCATGTCAAAACACACATTCACTGGGGACTTTGCTCATCCAGGGCTTCCTCCGCTCTCCACAGAAAGAGTTTATGTGCGCTTACAGCTCAGTTCCCGAAGGCTGAGAGTTCATCCTGTGGCAGGGAACACAGCCTCAAATGACGGTCTTGACAGCAGGAAGCGGGAGCTGAGAGCTCACATCCTCAGCTCCAAGCACTGAAGCAGAAAGCAGAGACTACAAACTGAAGTAGGTGAGGCTTTTCTTTCTCAAAGTCATCTGTCTCCCAGTGACATACTGCCTCCATCAGGGCACAGCCTCACTACCTAAACCACAGCACACTCGGCCACCCACTGTTCAAATACCCTAGACTCTGGGGGACAGTTCTCATGCTAACCATCACAGAAGGCTATGAAGTACTTGATGGTACAGAATGCAAAATGGGCGCTATGTCTGAGGTAGAGCCCAGGACTTTATCTCGAGAACCATTGCTCACCATACAGGGCAACACAGTGCTGCATCACCGGCAATGGGTTTTGAGCTCTTCCCTGCTATTATATGCATTTCACTGGGGAGTTTGACAAGCTTTGTGACTTTAACCCTTAGTCTCATTCCGGCTGGTAAAGCTATTATTTCAAAGCCTATGCATTCTACCTTCTAGAACTGATCTCCATCTCTGCCTGTAGGCTCCGAATCTCCCAGTTTGCTGTTAATGTTACACCAGTAGCTGAGGATTTTTAATATCTCTCCTGGTGTGCTTATTTTTGTGTGTCTCATTCTGAACTGTTTTAGAACAAGGGGTGTGCCTCGCCTTTGTGAGACCCCTCAGCAATGTCCACCCCTCTATCTTCCACAGAATAGAGACTTCATTAAACAGAGCCAAGGCAGGTCTGCAGAGGGTCTAACCAGGTGCATTTTAAGTACTTAGGAAAACGTATTATCTTGTCTGAAATTCACAAGAACTAAGACACAAGCTGAGGGGCCAGAACTGGAAGCCATGTCCTCAGGGGACTTTTCATTAAACAATGGGTCCTGCTCTACTTTGCTTTCTGTTGCTATGATAAGCATCTTGACATAAAGCAATTAGGTGAGGAGAGGGTTTATTTGGTTTACACTTCTGGATCACAGCCCTTCAGTAAGGGAAGGCAGTTCACAAGTTTTACCAAGGTAGAAACCAGAATAATGCTGCTTGTTGGCTTGCTCTCCAGCTTGCTCCTAGACAGATTTTTTTAAAAAAATAGAGCCTCTTTTTTTCCTCTGTTATTTTTGTGATTATAATTACATTAATTCTACCTTTCGTCCTTCCAAACCTTCCTATGTGCCTTCCCTGCTCTCTTTCTCAAAATCAAGACCTCTTCTCCTATTAACTGCTGTTACGTATAATACATATTGTTGTTACATATAATATTTATTCCTGAATATTGACTGCTTAGTCTGTATGCTGTTACTTGCATGTATGCCAGCTTTTTTATGTAGCCCAGAACCATATGTTCAAAGAATAGATCTGCCCACAGTAGACTGGGCCCTTCCACATCAACCAGCTATCAGGAGAATTCCCCACAGACATGGCCACAGGCTAATCTGATAGAGGAGTTCTTCAGTTGAGGTTTCTCCTCCCAAATGACTCTAGATTCATGGCCAAGTTGACAATAAAAATTTAACCAGCACACAGCCGGGTAGCAGCAGGACATGCCTCTAATCCCAGCATTGGAAGGCAAAGGAAGGAGGATCTGTGTGAGTTCAAGACCAGCCTGGTCTACAAAGCAAGTTCTGCGACAGCCAGAGCTACACAGAGAAACCTTGTCTTAAAAAAACAAACAAACAAAAAATACCTAACCAGCACAGAGTTTAACAAACATTTATTGAGTACCTACTATGTGCTAGTACTCTCATGACTTTAGGTGCATCTTATATACCTTAGGTACATAAATTCAGTTACACCAGTAGGCTAGATATAGGTACATGAGCTTAGGAATGAAAAACTCAAATATAGTAGTGAGTAGTCATCAATGCATTTGCGGCAAAAAGCAAACGGGAAAAATCAAGGAACAAAGGAAGCATTCACCAAGAAGGATCATGTTACACAGCTTCCTGTTATAATTTGGATCTAGCCTGTCTCCCAAAGGCCATGAACTAGAGGTTTGGGCCTTTGCTAGAGGTGCTAGCAGTGGCTGACAGAAATTTAATGAGCTGGGGACCTAACTGGAGAGAGAGGGTCATTGGAAGAGGGGCCTTGAAAGGGATGCTGGAAACACATTCTCCTTTTCCTTCCTGGTCACCACAAGATGAGCAAATCCTTTCTGCCCACCGCTGCCACCCCACCACCCGCCCAAAGCAATGAGTCCTAATGACCATGGGCTGAACACATCCTCATGGAATGACCATCCCCGGCATTTTGTCACAGCGACAAACGTAAAGCTCCTTTTCTTCAGATGCTTCTCTTCTGTTTCAATGAGTTCGTTTTACATGCAAGGAAGAAAATGGGCCTCAGAAAACACTTCAGCCCAGATAGTAGAGGAACCAAATAATGGGACAAATACTCGGTTGCAGATCTATTTAGTATGCCTCAGTGGGCGAGAATGAGGTGCGATGTAGCCTTATTAAGGTAGGGATATGTTTCTTCTTTATTGTCTTCCTAGCTGTGGACTCGGATCCTGACTGGGCGATTTAAAGGGCCGAAACTCTCCATTGCTGCTAACAGTGTAAGTAACGGCAGAACCGCGTTTAGTTTTAATTTATAGGCATTTAACACATCTTTAAGTGTGGATTTCTCCAAGTGCCCTTGCTACTTCGTTGAAGACAGTCTATACGGACGTGGAATCCTGCTGGAGTAATGGTGAGCAGTGCAAATGGCCCCACGTGCTCTCTCGGCCTCACGGAGCACTCCAACAGCACGTTGACCAGCAATTGCTAACAACGGTTTTTACAGTTTTTTTTTAACCCTAGAAATGCTGTTTTGTAAATCTTCGGTAGTTGTTGCAAGTTAAATGTTTTAAAGCTTGGTTTTGCTTTTAAAAGAGAACCCTCCTCCCCTTCGTCCCCTTAGGAGGCTTGGAGATAGATGTTCCTGCTGTTGAGCTAGGACACTTCACCAGGATTCCACCAGGGGGCGCTGCTCTCCAAGCAGTGACATTCTCAGGGGCGAGTCTCCTTCCAACTCCAACTAGGACCGCAACAAAAATACTTTTTTTGATTTTATGTTTTGCGACCTTGAAAACACCATGCTGAGTGAAAAAAGCCAGACACAAAGGCTACATGCTACACGGTTCTCTTTACACAAAATCTATGCAGAGGTCCTAAATATCTTAGATAAGGAACGCAGGCAGGTCTGTGATTCCTGCGGCTTCCTAAGGCAGGCTGCACAGTGATGTGATGGCAGGTCGCACATATCTGCTCCCTGCCATCACTTCACTGCGGCCAGAAGGCTATTGCCAGCCCCGCGCTCCTCCCTGGCTTCTTTGCTGTCTTGTTAGCCGTAGACTTGAATTTTGATGGAGCAGTTTTCGGGACTGAACACCCAGTCTGGCAGAGTGAGGGAGTAGCACCGTTCTCGGCCAGATGATGCTGAGATACAGCCAGCCCAGTGTTCCTCGGAAGGTGTTAGGGGGCGTTGAACCTCAGTTCCTCACATCAGAGGCCACCTCAAGACCGCCCTCTATAAAGACCCCCTTTCCATCCTTTTCACAATCCTGCCCCACTCCAAGATTCTGGGTTAATTTCCCCCAATAAACACAGAGCGCAGCCCACTGCCTCAGGGTCAGCTTGGCCGCAGGCGACGGAAATCAAAGGGAAGGGTGATCATTGAGGAATCACCCCCAGCCTAGACACTCATGCTGGAGTCACTGTCCACCATCCCTGTATGAGAACCTGCACACACACACACACACACACACACACACACACACACACACACACACACGAATGTGAGTGGCTGAAATCCTGAAACCAAAGCCTACCTGTCCCTGTCTGTCTTGTGTAACATGGCACAGGGGTCTCGGAGTTAATCCATTTTACTGACTTTCACAGAATGCCAAGCGCATAGGATGGCCAGGTATGGAGTGGTCAGCTTCCATGTCCTTCCTACTGAGTGGGTAACTTCCTTCCCTGTCCCCTGTCTGACTCACTTTAGTGTGGGCTTTCAGACCACAAGTTTTGACAGTAAATGGGTTTTGATTTTGAGTCCAGTGTCCCCATTATTGGCTATAAAGCCTCAGGCAACTCTTTACAACCTTCCCCCAGTTCCCTTGTTCATAAAAAGGGCTTATCGACTTGCTTCTCACCGGGTCTAAGAGAAATGGGAGCTGCATGCTCACCCACACCGTGACTCAAGAGAGACCTATTTCCTTTTCAGCACACTGTGCTAGTCCACACCCTGTTCGAGCTTTCTCTTAAGGCTCATGGTCAGAGCTGCATTCTGTACACAGCCATTCCGACGCATCTGCCTTCATACCTGCCAGCTCTTTAATAGTATATTATTATTACTTCTGTGATAGTGAGTTGATAGATTCCAGTCTGCCTCATTCTGCCTTACAGAACTACACAGTGTCCCTGATGCCTGCCTCATGCCCTCACCACACACAACTGATTTTAAGAACCTTTAGGTAAGAACACTGGCTCGCCCATCTGTGTGGAACCATAGTTTAGGCCACTTCACTTCACTGCTCCAGGGCAGTATTTTAACTGGGCTTCACAGGAAGCGTGTCCCTGGGTTTGTGCGGTGCAGTGGTTCCCACTATGTGTCTGTCAGGTGACCCTGTGCCCCCCTCACCTTACTGGCCTGTGAATCAGGGATTTCTGGCCACAGGTAGAAGGTAGAAGGTACAGGGTGAGTTGATTTCACTGGGAAATGGATTCCTTTGAACTTGCTACTCAACGCCTCTTTTTGACAATATTTGTATTTTATTCTTTGAAAATTTCATACATTTAAGCCGGGTGGTGGTGGCACATGCCTTTAATCCCAGCACTTGGGTGGCAGAGGCAGGCGGATCTCTGTGAGTTCGAGGCCAGCCTGGACTACAGAGTGAGATCCAGAAAAGGAGCAAAGCTACACAGAGAAACCCTGTCTTAGAAAACCAAAAAAGAAAAAAAAAAAAAAAAAGAAAATTTCATACATGTATATAATGTATATTGATCATATCCACCCTCCTCCACTTACCCTCCTCAACTCCTCAGGGCCCCCTCCATCACATTGGCTCCCAACTTCATGTCCTCTTTTAAATTTATTGATTGATTGATTGACTTACTTACTTACTTATTAACCCATGAGTCCAGTTAATCCTGTCCATGTGATCCTGGGTGAGGGGCCATCCAGTGCTGTTTGGGCAATCTACCAGTGACTCTCCCTCCCCCCAGAGCCATCCATTTCCAATAGCTCCTCAGGTAGGGATAAGGCTTCAGAAGACCCTCCTCCTTCCATGTTGGATTTTTTAAATGGCTCAATCTTGTGCAGGCTGCTGTGGGTTCATGTGTGCAACACTCATGTCATATCCAGGCATTTTACAGCAGTCCTTTATGTCTTAGTTAGGTGACTGTTGCTGTGCTGAAACACCGTGACCCAAAGCAACTTCCACATCACTGTTCATCATCAAAGGCAGTCAAGACAGGAACTCAAACAGGGCAGGGACCTGGAGGCAGGAACTGATGCAAAGTCCATGGAGGGATGCTGCTTACTGGCTTATTCCTTATGGTCCCCAGGACCAGGAGCCTAGGGATAGAACCACCCACAATGGGCTGGGCCCTCCCCCACCAATCACTAACTAAGAAAATGCCCTACAGAGGATATTGTGGAGGCATTTTTTCAGTTGAGGTTACTTCTTTTCCAGTGACTCTAGCTTGTGATGCAGAACTCGCCAGCACACTTCCCTATCCTCTGACTCTTACATTCTTTCTGCCCCCTCTTCCTAGATGTCCCCTGAGTGTTGGAAGGGTGAGGATGATAGAGATGTTCCACCCATGGCTGACTTCTCAGTCACATATTCTCAGCACTTTGAACAGTAGTGAGTCTCTGCACTACTCACTACCCATAGCAATTAGGAGCATCTCTGACCAAGATTGGGAGCCGCACAAATCTATGCATAGAGACATAAATATTAAGAAGGCAATTGATAACAAGACCATCTAGAGAAACAGCATCGGTAGATTCTCCCTAGCTCCTCTGACTTTTCCTAGTCGGGAGCCTGGACCATTTTTATAGTACCAAGCATAAATTCCCTCCTGCAGAGTAGGACTCAGATTCAATCAAGAGAACAGTTGGTGACCCTCAGAAACAGTGTTTTCATTATTGCTCGGTGGGCATCTCTTGCCTGACAGGTCAGTATCGTAGCAGAGGGGTCAGCACCGGATAAGGCCACACATGTCCTTTCTACCCCAGTGCCTGCAAACACCTTGTATCAGGATGAAGGCTAGCCAACAGGGAGAGCTTCCTGGTAAATTCAAGAGCCGTTTCTCTGTGTCCTGCAAGCAAACAGTGTCTTCAGCAAGAGGCTCTTACCTAGTTGTAGTGGGAAACCAAGAATGATAATAGCCTGTGTTATGTTAGGTACCTCTGGGACCCCCTGGTCCATAACCTCTCCCTGGAGAGGGTTACCCATGCCTGACACAGAGGTTTTCCACTTAGTAACACACGTCCTTAGCTATCAGGTAACGGGAGATTAAAACTACATAAGATGCCATCTTGCCCCAGCCAGAATCAGGAATACAAATAACAACCAATGGGCTGAGGGTGTGGGGAAAAGGGAAGCTTATACACAACTGGTGGATGTGTAAACTAGTGAGACCACTGTGTAAATCAGTCTAGAGGTTTCTCAAAAACTGGAAATAAGGGAGCACTGCCTTGGTGGTTAAGAACACGTGTTGCTCTTACAGAGGACCCAGCACTCACATGGTGATTCACAACCATCTACAAGCTATAGTTCCAGGGGATCCAATTGCCTCTTCTGGCCTCCACAGGCACCATACATGACACAATACATACATACAGGCAAAAACACTCATACCCATACAATAAATGAATAAATGTCTTTTTAAACCCCAAGAAGAAATCCATCTACCCTATGACCCAGTTGTACTATTCCTGGACATACATCAAAGGACTTTATCTCTTACCACAGAGATGCTAGCTCATCGATGTTCTTCCCACTCTCTCGGGTCCTAGCGTCAAATTTTTGTTTGTGTGTTTGAGCTGGAGTACACGCATAAGCCTGGAAACCAGAACTGGGATGTTGTCAGGGGTTTGTGGTGAGGGAGGGGGTGAAGGAGACTATAGGTAAAATCAAAGTAGAGAAGGGGGAGATGGGAGGTAAAGGGGACGAGTGAGTGAAGGGACAGGGATAGGAGGATGAGGACCAGGGAATGCTTAGCCAGAGTGAAATGTGCCTGCCATGAAGACACTTGTGAACCAGGCCAAAAGAATGATTTGACAAATGCTGTATGTTCTGTCTTGGGCCCTAGCTTCAAATCTTTTTATTTGTGTGTTTAACCCCAAGTACCTATAGAAGCTGGGAAGTTAGAAATGGGGCGCTGGCAGGGGGATCTTCAGGTGGGAGGAATAGTAGAAGACAGGAGAAATGACAGTAGAGAGGGGGATGCTGACCATTGTGATGTGACCTCATTGTGTAGACCCTTGTGATGTGACTGCATTGTGTAGACCATTGTGATGTGACTGCACTGTGTAGACCATTGTGATGTGATATGACTGCATTGTGTAGACCATTGTGATGTGACTGCATTGTGTAGACCTTTGTGATGTGACTGCATTGTGTAGACCATTGTGATGTGATGTGACTGCATTGTGTAGACCCTTGTGATGTGACTGCATTGTGTAGACCCTTGTGATGTGACTGCATTGTGTAGACCATTGTGATGTGACTGCATTGTGTAGACCATTGTGATGTGACTACATTGTGTAGACCCTTGTGATGTGGACAGGGCAGGGAGAAATCCTGGGAGTTAAGGTGCACAGCTGCAAGAGTGTGGGGGAATGAGGGATGAGTGTGGGTGGATTATCACCAACTAAGGGTGTAGAAAGAAGCCATATCAAAGCCCACTAGGTTATGTAAGGTGAGTAAAATAAAAATTTTAAAACAGAATTTGAAGCAATGTACCCCATACCACTCAACTCCCCTCCTTACATACAGCTTTGGTCTGATCTCTGTCACTTTGTGCCACCATTTTGACATCATAACTGTATTCAATGTAAGAATAAGGAGGGTGGATGTTCCATTGGTGTCCTTTTTACTGAGAAAGTGACACCCATGAAGCTCCTGAATGCCGACTCCTCTCTCATGCTTTCTGTAGAACCCAAGCACGTTCTTTCTAATATACTCACAAGAATCACATCATGGACAAATCCCCAAATCTCCCATTTATGAAGCGCCTGCTGTAGACAGGTTCTGATGATTGCTCTACATGCCTGCCTCATGCCTCTTCCTTTCCTCTAACAGATATTTACAGAATGTCTGGAGCAAGCAGCACTGTCCACCGAGGACCTGAAGCGATTCACATTTCTAAAGACTGTCTCTCCAACAGACAAGTCATGAGTGAATTATAGTACACCACCACCCCCACCACCCCTACCCCACCCCACCCCCCACCCACACCCCCACCCCCCACCCCCCACCCCCCCCACCCCCCCGCACCCAGTGCCTTTCCATCTGAGGTGGCTCTCTTGCCACCTGACACACTCTGCTGGAACTGAGGGCTGGCTGAGGGATTTATTTCACTGAAAAAAAAAAAAAAAAACCTCTGTTTATCAAAACTGAGCAGATATGTACCTAATCAGAATTTTTGATTATTACATAATAATTATGCAAATAACTTTCACCCTGGATTCTTCTGGGGGTAGAGGCTACTTCCGGTGTCTTCCTTAATCACTCTCCATATCTGTCTATGGTTTGTTTGTTCTGTGCGTTTGACAGGATTTTTCACTGAACACGGAATTGCCTGGACAGAAATTCTTATGTTTCTGTCCCCTCTCCCCCGGCTGTGGAATTACAGCACACTGCTCGGCTTTTTTAACGTGTGTGCTGAGATTCCCAACTCAGGTCTTTCACAGCAAGCCCTTTGCCAAGCAAGCCATCCCTCTAGGCTTACCTTCACCCTATATCGTAATAGCCAATTAGCATGGTTTTTCTTTGACGTAAGTGCCACTAAGTGGACAAAGCGGCCCCTGGCTTCTCAGGGAACCGTCTCCAGTGGGATGGCTGAGTGGTGACTAGTGTTGGGTCTATTTCAGTATAGAAAGCAGAATCTTATTTTTCACTCACATGGAAAAGGTCAATGTCATTGTTTAGTTAACTACTCTGAGTTACAGTATGGGCTGAGCTGTGCCTGGCAGTGCAGACATATAATCCCAGCTGCTCAGAAAGCTGAAGGAGGAGGCTAGCAAGGACAAGATCTGCTTCAGCTACCCAGTGAATTCAAGACAAGTGAGACTACCACAAAACACAAAAAATAAAAAGGAAAGAGGAATGGGGTGTAACTCAGTGTTTTCGGGCTTGCTTAGCATATCCAAAGCCCTGGGTTCAGTCCCTAATAATCCCAACCCTCCCCCAAATGTTGGCTAGCCGCATTGGCAATTACAAAGCATATTCTTTTTAATTCTTCATATAGCATATTTTGATCATATTTTTTCCATTCCCCAGCTCTCCCAAGGTCCATTCCCTTTCTATCTACCCAACTTTATATTTTCTCCCTCTCTTAAAAACAGTAACAACACCGGTGGTGGTGTACACCTTTAATCCCAGCACTTGGGAGGCAGAGACAGGCCAATCTCTGAGGTTGAGGCCAGCCTGGTCTACAGAACGTGACCCAGGACAGCCAGAACTGTTTCACAGAGAAACCCTGTCTCAAAAAATGAACAAACGAAAACAGTAACAATAATAACAACAAAATATTAAACCCTACACCAGCCAGCCTTAATCTGTTCTTACAAATGAAGAAGCTGAGGCCCAGGGGCACCTTGGCAGCAGGCAGGCAGTCATGTATGTCCAGGGTTCCTTTGTCCTATCTCCCCTGGTGACATAACACCAGAGCTCCAGACTTGTCCTTCTTTCAGAATCTCAGGCCCCTCCTGTCAGTGTAAATACACTCAGACTTGACTCAGCATCAATTTTCAGTTCAGAAAAAGTGGTTAGTCTTGATTCCACATCAGATCGTGCTGACCACAGAGAGTCCTTGGGTGATGTTCTGTGACAGAGAGGATAAATGGCAGCCAGCTGCCAGACTCAGGTCACTATCCCTCATCAAATATTAGAGGAAAAGAGGAGACAGCAGGATTCCATGGGCCATCTGCTCTGCAGCCTGACCCCGGCTGTCTGTATTCCCCCGAGAGCCTTTTAGATGCTCTGCCTGGTGAACCTGGTTACACATCCAAAGGGGAGAAAAGCCCTTCTTCATCCCACCTCCTGTTTCCTCCCACCAGCTTTATTCCGGCTGCATTTTCTTCCGTGGCCAGATTTCTCAACACCACGACCAGCAATTCTTCATGGTGGGGGGCTGCCCTGCACACTGTAGAATGGTAAGTGCTACCTTGAGCCTCTGCTCACTAGATCCCAGAAGTACTCTTACAGCTGTTGACCATTAAACGTGTCTCCAGACATAACCAATGTCCTCTTGGAAGCACGTATGTCCCCTGGTCCATATGACTAGGTGAGGAGGTGTGAAAACACAAATATACCATCTTATCTTAGGGAAGAAAATCGTCCCTCCCATTTGTCTAGAGAGAATACAAGAATGAAAGAACAGAGAATTTGCACCTACTCATCGCCAGTCATTGCTCTGGCACTGAAAGTATTTCTTGTTTTTAACCCTTTCCTGCCAGGACCGTGTTAAAAAAGAGGAGGGGCTGGGAAGATGACTCCATTGGCAAGTTGTTTGGCATACAAGCATGAGGACGTGAGTTCAGTTCCCTACATCCATTTGAAAACCTAGGTGTGGTGGTATGAACTTGTAATCCCAGTGCCAGCCAGCCAGTTTAGACTAATGGGTGACCCTGTAGGTCCAGGTAAGAGGCTCTGTCTCAAAACAAAGCAATAATAACAGCAGTAGAGAGCCATCCAGATGCCTCAGCAGGTAAAAGAGCTTGCTGCCTGCCAAGCCTGACGACCTGAGTTCAATCCCCAGAATTTACATGGAAAAAGAACTCACTTCCAAAACATGCCCTCTGGCTTTCATGCAGATGAGCACATGTGTGCATAAATAAACAGACAAATGCACATATTTTAAAGGTAGCTCCTAAGGACTGACACCTAAGGCTAGCCTCTGACCACACACACACACACACACACACACACACACACACACACACACACACACGTGATCAAGCACCTGTACACACACTCACAGGAACAGGACACATGCACATAAAAAAATAGGAGAACGTGAATGAAACTTAAAAGCTCACCCCAAAGTCACTGGGAAGTAGTAGATTCATTGATAATTTGGGTTCTCTGTTGCAAATGCCTGTACGGTGTGGCTCCATTCAGTTGGTGTGGTTTGTTCTCAACAACCAACTAAGCAAGACTCTGATGAGCTCACCATCACTCCTCTGAAAATGGAGAGCTGTCCTTGGAGACACAGTGCAGTGACGGTCCCCACACTGATGCAGATATTCTTAGTGGGATCCAACCCGGAGAAACTGAATGTCTCTCTGGGGGATCTGAGCTTTCAGTGCACCCTGTGGAAGGCCACTTGTGCAGCGGTAAGAGAAACAAGCTAACAATGTGAAAAAGTGTAACTGCTCATTGCCAAGCATGCCGCCAGCATCATTCACTGCAAAGAGGTCCAGAACATGTGCATCTCATCAATGGCTCGATAAGGGAAGGATGTTCCGTAGAGGAGACAGTCTTCTAGAGAATATGGAGAGAAGGATTCCCACATACAGAATGTGGTTAAAAGCCAGGATGAAGCACTAGGACTGTCTTGCAGACAGTAGACATTTAAATCTTGGTTCTTACAGTGTTGAGTTAAGAGCACTGGGTGAAGGTGGGAGAGCTGTTTTCTTCAGTAACATATATTGAAAAAGTTCAATAACATCCCTGACTCTGGGGTCAGACAGGACTAACATCAAGTCCCATCTCTGGCACTTTCCACATGTGTAAACTTGGGCCAGACCCTCTCTGTCCTGCTTTTCCTAACTATGAGAAAGAACGACATTCTCCACTGCACAGTTGGTTGAGCTGACTGAACAAGATGGTGTCATTTGGGCTCTTAGCAATGACCAACATATAGGAAGCATTTAAAATCATCAGCTGCTGTGGGATGTTCTGTATGTCAAATGTGTTTCTCTGATTGGTTAAAATAAAGTGCTGATTGGCCAGTAGCCAGGCAGGAAGGATAGGGTAGGCGGGACAAGGAGGAGAATGATGGGAAGTGGAAGGCTGGGTGAGAGAGACCTGCCAGCCACCGCCATGACAATTGAGATGTAAGGTACTGGTAAGCCACGAGCCACGTGGCAACTTATAGACTAACAGAAATGGGTTAATTTAAGATAGAAGAACTAGACAGCAAGAAGCCTGCCATGGCCATACAGTTTGTAAGCAATATAAGTCTCTGTGTGCTTACTTGGTTGGGTCTGAGCGTCTATGGGCCTGGCAGGTGAGAGAGATTTGTCCTGACTGTGAGCCAGGCAGGAAAACTCTAGCTACAATCAGCGATGTTTAACAATTGAGTTAGCCGATATCCCACATCTCTTAAGTGATTCAGGGCCGCCGTGAAGGTTCATAAGCACCTCTGAAGCCCTTTAAGACTCCATGGCCACCCTGCTCTCATTTACACTCTCACAGGTACTCAGCTACCCGCTCCTCTCTCCAATTCCTGGCTCCAATTCACACTGTGCCTGCCAGTTAAGCTAGTCTTTGCCATTTGCCCCACCATGTAGATCAAGACCATGTGAAGTAGTTTCTCCCCCGTACAGATCAGGGTGACCCAGATCAGTGTCTGCAGATCACTGTCTGTACATGTGGACTTCACTTCTTTTTACCCTTGTGAGGCAAGATGCCTCTTTTCTTCAAGACTAGGTGTAATCTACAGCACTGTCTAGGCTCTGTCAGCTACTGAGCCCCTTCCCAGCTCTCTTAAATCTCTAGTCCTTCCCATGGATTTCACCAGCAGATGTGGACACTATGAAACTCGCCCCTAGCTGAATTTATAGGATTGTGTAGATAATGGCATCACCACTGACCTCCATTCACTTAAACATGTACTGACTACTAACTACGAGCTAGGAACTGTTCTCAATATATATAGTCAAAAATATATTCTAAATTCTATCCCTCTTCTCTATAGCCCCCCCTTTTCTCTTGAGACAGAATTCCCATATGTAGCTTAGGCTGATTTTAAAAGGCTATCCTCCTGCCTCCACCATGGGAGTGCTGGGATTACAGACTTCTGTCCCTGTGGCTAGCATTCTTTCATCTTTAACAGCATATTTCTTTCCGAAGACCTAGACCCTCCAATTTATTCTCCCGTGGATGCCAGTGTTCCACATGGAATAGAAAAACAAGTTGTTTATTTTCACTCCCTTGCCTCAAAGCTCTGCTGGTATACCGTCACTGGGTGGTACCATTTCAATTCCCTAATTAGGCACACACAGTTCTACGCAATCTGGTCAGTGTTGGACTCTTCACATGTACCTCCTCCCCATACCATCCCACCATGTGCCACATCCCAGCCCCAAAGCCTCTCACACTCCTCAGCATGGGGGAGCCTTCTCTTTCCCTTCTCATACGCTGAGCTCTCAATCACGCGTGCCGGGGTCTCTGATTCCTTCCTCACCTCCTCACCCACCCCGTGACCTCCGACTAGTCCCCGTGATTCTGTAAAATGTCACTACTCTGAAGCTGTCTCTAGCTTACACAGTGAGTGCTGTTTACCCCATCCTCCTACTCAAAAAGCGTTTTCATGACAACATATGGTGCTAGGATCATTTTAATATACATGCACTTTCAAATGTGTTTCTTCCACAAAACATTCAGCTCCTCAACGTCAGGAACTATGTTCTGTTCCCTCTGGAGTTCCCTAGAATCTAGTCCAAGGTAAGCATACACGTGAATCTACTGAGAAGGAGGGCTGGTGATTGCTTACTGAGTACTGTTTCAGTGGCCCTTTCAGACAGGAACTAGCCCTGTGAATTATAGATAAAGTGACTTAGAGCAGATATTAGATGGCTTGCAAAATTGGTGAAAGTTCTGAAGGAACACGTTTTCAACTAAGCTTCCAGAATGACTGTGGACCCCCAGAATTGCGTGATCTTTGACACAGTGCAATACAATAGAGCGAGCGGTAGATGCTACTGCAGAAAAAGAAGCTTTCTTGGGCAGCTGTTGACAGCAGTCTCATTGCATCTGCCATTAGCTGTGCCTGCAAATGGTCGGGCACTTTGCTCACTGCCGATAGCGCTGTCCTCCTCACACTGCTCCCCAGTCATCTCACTTGAGTACATCCAATTGATGGGTCCTAAATAATATCCAGGAGCTTAGCTGCAAGAGAGTTTGATAAATGCTCCCTTTCAGCTTCCTAGCCTCCGCAGTCAGGAGGTTAGACGCACAGAGCTGGGAACGGATGTTAAATAGACTAATCTAGAGTATCCATGAGTATCTCCCAAGCAGCAGGCGTTTTGACAGCTGAGTGGGATAAGTAGTCTTACAGTCCCCACTTATTAATGAGAAGACAGAGCTTCCAAAGAGGGAGAAAACCTTATCCCAGATTATATAAATGGTCCCAGTGGCCTCTAATACAAAATCAAGTCTGTCTGTATCTGAGATTGTCTTCTTTCCACCCATTTGCTATGCACAAGTGCTTTAGTTGGGACATCTCCCGAAGGTCCATGGGGGGGAAAATCAGAAATTTAACAAAGTCTAGCCTCCTCATTACTGTCTCTGTGGCTGTTGCTCTAAATTGTGGAAGATGTGTGCTTGTGGTAGAGATCCTTGTCTCTTTAATACGCCCAAATATATTGATTATAGGTTGGATAAAAGCAAGGTCATTTAGATCGTGGTCTGAAATACAATTTCCGGCTGATACGTTGTGGATCCCAAATGGAGACGAAGTCACAATGATTCCTGATAATGGCCTCATCCCCCACAGTGCCTCAGTAACATTTTGATGAAAAGAATGCCCTTATCTGACTCAAGTCAATGTAAAATTAACCCAAATCAGCTGCAGCGTCAGCCACGGGCCAGGCCTCCTGCTCTGACTCCTAATATCCCTCCTCTGGTGTTCCGAGTCAGTTCATGTTCGTGCCTGGGATTAGGAGAGTCAGTAGTCAGCTGTCTTCAAACAGCACCAACATGAGAAAATTCTCAGAAAGACATTGGAAAAATGACCTCAAATTCTATAGTTGCTAATTAACGAAGACTTAAAAAAAAAGGAAGCAACCATCTTAATATTGCTGATCATCTTCCTTGAGCCTGAACTACATCAGATCTTGCCTCAAAAACATAAATAATAAAAGAAAAACATAAATGACCAGCGGTTCTTTCCAAGGCTCTCAGATTGTGTAAATCCTGAGGGCGGAGTAATTTCTCAAGAAAAAGAAAAAGGCTTGTCCTTCCTAGCAAGATGTGCGATTGAGTTTCTCCCCAACCCTGGAATGTCTGGGCCAAGCCAGGCATCATACAGTTTAGTAAATATGCTTGTTCCACGTGAGTGCTGTGGGGCAGATTCACACAACCATGCATGTGCAGAGCTCCTCACACAATATCTGACTCTTAGCAAACGCCTGGCAGGCGCTAGGTTTATTTTAGGGCATTTTTCCTACAGTTTGATAGTGGTCAATTTTCTGAATTTTCTCCCTTTCACTCAATTTGGAAACCTGGCTCATGAGACGGTGCCACCCACCTTCGGAGTGAGTCTTTCCTCAGTTAAAATTCTGTGGAAGAGGTATGTCTGCTAGCTAATTCTAAATACGGTCAAGTTGACAATGAAGACTAGTTATCACACCACCAAAGAACTGGCCTTTTGCACCCAAGTAAAGATACTCAGGCCCTCACTGTCTGCTCTCTCTCTTTCTTTTTTTGTTTTTGTTTTTGTTTTTTCGAGACAGGGTTTCTCCGTGTAGCTTTGCACCTTTCCTGGATCTCGCTCTGTAGACCAGGCTGGCCTCAAACTCACAGAGATCGCCTGGCTCTGCCTCCCGAGTGCTGGGATTACAGGTGTGCGCCACCACCACCCACGATGCTCACTTTTTTTTTATACTGCTGCCAGCCCACTTTCCCCGAAAGACTGGCATAGGAGTTTTTTCCTTGCATCTGTCTTCCACCCTGGAATACACACTCTGGTTTCTGTTCTTCTATAACCTTCTCATCTTCCTAGGAGTTACCTTTCATTTTTAACCCTGCACAAATACTTCCACATACTTAGCATACACAACACAAACTCCTCTGTTTATAGTTCATAGAGGCTCCTTGGCTTCCATATGCTTCCTGTTCAAATATCCATGCAGTAATGTAACAGATTTTTGAGCATCTATGTCTGTTATAGTCTAAGTTCCATGAATGCCAAGAATTTTTGACAAATGTGTTCACTGCTGTGTTCCTAGTGCTTAGTATAGCACCTAGTGTTTTAATAGGTAACAGTATTTGTTGAAAATGAATGGAGGAAGGAAGGAAGGAAGGGAGGGAGGGAGGGAGGGAGGGAGGGAGGGAGGGAGGGAGGGAGGAAAAGTAACTTTTCAGACATTACTCTTATCAATCATGGTGGGTTTTATTGTTGTTGAGGTAAAAAAGATTACATTTTTCTTCTCTATGTCTCGTAAACAATACCCAGCCCTGGTTCTGTTCTAGATGATCTGCTTTACCCACACCTACTCCAGGACCTTTATCCTTGTAGCTTTACCTTTAGCCTTGGTGAAAATTAATTTTTTGGATTAAGAATTAAGTTTTCTTCTGGGGGGGGGGGGGGGGAGGGGAATCAAGCCAACCTCAATTTCTATCACATGAATGAAGTTCAATCAGAGAAGCGTGTCTCAGAGTGAAGTGTCACTGGAGGTCACTTCCTAGGCTCCTCAGACACAGAATGGAGAGAGAGGAAAAAAGTTCAAAGACAAAGCAAAGGTAGGATTGCTTCCCCTCCTCTGGGAATGGACTCAGCTCCTGCTGGCAGGATGAGAGACTCCCTGTGTGGTTCCAGCAACAGCCACAGGTTTAGCAAGAGGAGAAACTTCCCTTCCATTAGCAAGTCCCAGCACGTAAAGTAGCAATCTGGCTGGGTACTCCGTGAGTTACTAACCTGATTAAGAAAGAATCTTGAAGCTATTCCAACTTACAAATAGAGAAACTGAGGCACAGAGGACCTCAGAAATATCTCTAACATCAACTGAGTGTGAAAATAGCAAGACTGGTCGCAGCAGCAGCCAAAGTGAATCTTTTAGCCACAAAACCATAGAACCCTAATATGCATAGACTGGTATTTCCTTGGGAGACTAATGTTCCCGGGCCTGGACACATTCACAGAGATAGCCTTGGTGTGGGACTGAGAAAAACCAATATTTTTATTTAGAGCAGGTTAATTATAAATCCAATATCTTTCTAGAAGGAGAAAGGGGGATATATGATATAGATATATAGGATTAGATATGATAGGATAAAAGGGTAGATTGTTGAACCTACTTTTAAAGAGCAGCAACTTGTTTGAAATGTTTTACATTGCTATGGATTTTAGTTTATTGATACAAATTTAATTTTGCTACACTTTATATATATTTCTACTCCCGTTTAAGGGATTGTGTTTGTGAGGCTCATTTAGATTGTAATAGATAATTAAGAAATACATATTGATAATTATTCTTCTATGATAGTCAAACTTATAGTCATTTTAAGTTTTCTAGGTATACACATAGATGTATTTCAGATAGATAGGTAATCTTCAAACACTTCAAAGACCTACAGAATATGGCATTTTAAATGTTTTTAAAACTTAGACTTTCTGGACAGTGAGACATGTCTGCTCCTGGCACCAATGATTTACTTCAAAAGAAAAGATGGACATGGAAGACACTCCATATGGAATTTATCTTCTTCTTGGCAAAAATAGCCATTTGGGAAAGAAACTGTTCTTGCTTGGACTGCTGGACAAAATGTTGTGTCGACAAGACATGCAGGACCCAAGGGAAAGTGAGTCAGGCACATTCTGGATTTACCAAAATAGGATAGATAACGGAATATTTTCTCTGAGTTTGCCAAATACAAATGGACTAGATATTATAAATAATCTAGATACTGTAACTGTAATTTCTACTTGGTAATTGTTTTGTTATATGTAATTTTACTATGTTAAAATTAAAACCTTCCTTTTTGAAAAAAAAAAGAAAAGGGGAAGTGCTGTGGATATCCATCGTTCTGTATGCTGTGAATATGTTGCTCTGATTGGTTTATAATAAAGTGCTGATTGGCCAGTAGCCAGGCAGGAAGTGTAGGTGGGACAAAGAGAGAGGAGAATTCTGAGAAGTGAAAAGCTGAGCCAGGAGAAGCTGCCAGCCACCACCACCATGAGAAGTAAGATGTAAAGTACGGGTAAGCCACAAGCCATGTGGCAACTTATAGATTAATAGAAATGGGTTAATTTAAGATGTAAGATCTAGCTAGCAAGAAGCCTGCCACGGCCATACACTTTATAAGTAATATAAGTCTATGTGTGTTTACTTGGGTCTGAGTGGGACTGGAGAAAACTCCAGCTACATAGCCTCCAGGAAAAAAAATTTAATCATGCCAAAATTATGTAAAGACTATATTATTATTTTATCCGATACACCCATTTCTCCTACTAAATCCTTCAGTCCTGTTAATGGTGTTCCCATTGCTTCAGACTGTCTGGAAACGCTCGTATCTGTGTACGCCCTTGCTACTAATCCTTGGAAGCCCAAATTAGTGGCTGTGTCTCTCTGCGCCCCCTCCACTTTTCTGCACTGTACTTACAGTGTGTCTCCTCTCTCATTGCCACACCTTCAAACCTGATTTCTAACCTCTACTGTCCCAAGTCATCGGCTTCCCAACGTCTGTCTTGGATCCCTGTCTCTCAAAGCCATCCGGAACACACAGCCTTCCTGGATGTGATTCTGATCAAACGGCTTGTCCCCTGTGTGACTTGTTGACAACCCTTCCTGCCTTCGATTCACCTCAGGACTCTGTCCTGGCCTTTTTTCCTTTGGTCCTTCCAGGAGCTGCCGGCTCTGAGCAGATGGCATTGTGTGCGCATTTTACTTCATGCAGTCATTCGCTGGCACCCACCTTCCTTCTTACCTGGCTCTTGCAGCCTCTGAGGCCTGCGGTATTCGGCCTTGGCTTCTGCCTGCCAGCGGCACCCTAAGTCTCACTCACCCATCCACGCCCCACCTTGGAGTCAGATAACTTCTCCAAAGAGTACACCAGCCCTGTGACAGTTCTTCACCAACACTTCCCTTTGTGTGTCTTCCTCGAACTTGCTTTGCATGATGACAGAGTCGTTGGTTAGGGGATAGATGAGTGACAGGGAGATACAGTACGTCGCTCCAGACATATTCTTAATGATCCCTGCTCTCCTGCCAACCAAGCAAATCCATCACTTTCAAAGGTCTTTGCACACTGGCCTGTCCCTTGCACCATCAGCAGTGCCATTGCATTTAGAAACTCCAACAATTCTCCTCGCTTCCACTTCGAGAATGTTGTCTGGTTTGTGCTCTCCGCGGCTGCCCCACCTGGCTCACACTCTTCCTGTCTCAGTGCCTTCGGCCCAGGCTTCTCTGTAGTGGGTACAACCTTTCCTTCTATCTAAAATGCCCTAGGTTTGGTCATGTCAGGTGGAACTAAACCCTGTTCCTCTAACTCTGCCCCCGGCTCCTGTCTGGACCTTACCACATACCACTCACGGCTTTGCACATTAATTTTTGCGATAAATGTATGCTCCACTTTAAATTAAAATTCTTGTTTCCCCGTTTGATTACCCACCCCCCCACCACCACCACCAGCAGCAGCAGCAGCAGCACTACCACCTCTCTCTTTATTGCTTCGGCTTCTTGAGGCAGAAGATTAAGCCGTATATCAACTTATTTTCAAATTAGCCATTTTGGAACCCTATTTTCATTTATCTTACTAGTGTGTCTCCAAAACAAAGACTCCCCTATGTACTTAACCCCCAGAGGGGAAGGAAGCCCATCTGCTGAATGCTTCACTCTCCTTATATCAAACAGCTCCTCAGACAATCCCCAGAGACCCAGCCCCTTCCTGAGCTTGCTCAGGTAACAAAGCTTAGCAGGCAGCTACAGGGCTATAGCACAACATCCTTAGAGCTAGGAGGTGGTAGAGTCTCCTGAGCTGCTCCCCACAGTCATCGGGGCTCACCGCACCCAGAATCAGCGTGGGCTTCCACAGCCCTGACCTCTTGTAAGCCAAGTGCACCTGTGACTCCTAGTGATGATGTCCTCCTCGGTCACCCCCGTAAGCTCCTCAGTGTGAGTTCCTCTTAGGAACTCCATCTATAAACAGCTGTCTTCACTCACTGTCCTGTTGGTCTGCGCTTTAGTACGTGCGTCAGAGGCTGAACCTCGGACCCGCCCGTCCACTTGCTCTGAGGACTCTTCTGGTCTCTATCTAAAGCTTGCCAGCACCAAAATGGACACCCAACCTTGGTTCTTTACAAAATACACTGGGCAACTAGTACATCCGAACTAAATCAGAGCCCACCCCCGGAACTGATGCTATCTGTAACTGATTAAGGACAGACTTTCTCATTTTAAAGTTGCCCTGAGTGGTATTCATCAGATACTCAGTCCTCCAGTGACTTCTCAGGTAACTGATCTCAAATGAATCAATGGCTGTAAATCAGTTTTCCCTTTAATAAAGTATCTCATCTTTTCTACTCACCCATCCTCTGAAATTTCTCCTAAATTTCAATACTGTGCACTATGGTATTTACATACAACAAACGCACATTGACACCTCACATTGAACTTGGAGGTATTGCCTGTATGTGACGGAAAAAGACAGTTTGAAATCCAGGCAACAGGATTCAATGCTTAATTTTTTAAATGATAGGGAATCTGAGCACTTAATTTCAAGACTACTAATTCAGCATATTACAGACCAACTGAGCTGTTTTGGAGCAAGGGAAGGCTCAGCTAATTTTATTTTTCCTTTACCTTGCTGTTGGTAAGCCTTTTTTTTTTTTTTTTTTTTTTTTTTTTTGCCTGCAAGGCAGGAGCCAGGTTTCCATAAACATTATAGGAAATCAGTTCCAGACTGGAGAATTTTCAAACACTCTGTATTTTTCACAAGTTACATTTCAAAAGAGAGAACATTTGCATATTCAAGGTGAAATCCCATGGAAAGATGCCTCCTTGCCCAGTTTTACAGAGTAATTATTTCTACATTTCTGAACTGCTAACACCTCCAGGATGTCAGCTCGGCCTGCACAATAGACACAGGTATTAATTAGCCACTCTAATTACCCAGGCTTGTTTAGACTAAGCAAGTGACTGCAACAAACAGCTTCAATCTGTTGGTTGGATTCTTCTCGAACAACTTTGTCAAACAGGAACTTGTTATGACTAGTAAATTGCACAAACACAACTTGCAAACTGAGAAAGCCCTTCTGTGTTCCCTGAATACAGGCCCTCGCTCACAAAGCTAGCTCCACAGCCAAGTCCGCCTCCAAGGTACTTAGAAGAAAGGCCTGGTCTGTCTCCCAGGGGAAAATCAGTACTGCACGCTGGAGGGGGAAGATGGAGAGGTAAAGCGTCCTCTTCACACCACACGGGTGAGTAAACACCACCGTGGGCTTGGGTGCTTGAGGGAGATGGTGCGGCAGAAACCAGCAGGCAGCTAGGCAGAGCTGGAACAGAGCCCCCCCCCCCCCCCCCCCCCCCCGCCCCCCAGCTGAGAACAGAGCCGACCTGAGCGGCCAAGGCGAGCCGGTGCTCTCAAGCCTGAAGCTGGCACTGCTAGCCCTGTGCCTCATCTAATTTGATTTCGGTGCAACTGCGGGTCTGTATGCGCCTGCAAAATTGCATAATTTGCCATTTCCCCAGCTGTTATCCAGCAAAGCTATTCTTTGCACACCGATTTGCCTGGCTGCTAATAAACCCACAGGCGGAGGCGGAGGGAAGTTTGCTCATCACTTTGTGTCCTCAGCTTCTCCTATCCTCAAGCTACCCACCCCTCCCATGTTTAGAGACAATCAAAGGCCTGTGGGCCCTTCTTCATCTAGCCAAGTACACTTTCTGGGAAAGACATTGTTTTTATGGCCTTTTTGTTTAAACTAGCTGTGCTTCTTACTGCCCAAACCCTGAAATACGGCTTCCCTCCTCCTCTCTGCCCCTCCCTGGCTGTCCTGATGTTTTTCCTGAGATAGCCTGGTATTTCTGGCTTCTCCCCACATTGAGTCAGATCTCAATAGGGTTGAGGAGAGGTTCTAGAGTCATTAACAAAGCCAAAAGTAGGCAGGCTGTGACAGCTTTTCACAGCCCACTTCCTTGGGCTAGTATTCTCCTGTTACACTGAAGGTAAAAGATAAGGTGTCTCTCAGATGTTCCTTTGCTGGCAACCCTCTGAAAGTGGGGCTTTGAGAATACAGAGCACTGCACATTCTGGGGGAAAGGAGACATTCACAGCAGCCTTCGCTCTGCCACAAAGCTCCCCCAGAGTCCTGGAGGTAAGGGAAGGCCCCACTACTGGGGCACACCCTGGATAACTGAAAAGCTCAGCAGGGCGGGTGCACACTGTTGACAGGCTGAGGGGACCCAGCAGTGACCTGGGTTGAAGTTAGGACCAGCCCCACTCCTGCAGTTTCCACCAGATTCCTCGGGCTCAGCAGGAGCCGAAGACTTTTCTACTGATCTTTTCAGCTATTAATCAGTCAGAGTGTGAAATAACTTCTGAGATGCAATATGCCTTGATATTAAACTATGCAAAGGTGCTGTTGGGTTGTAGCATAGAAAGTGAAGGAAATGTGCATTTGCTCTCAGGTTTATGTCATAAACATATTTTTAATGCAAATGAATTATAATCCTTCCAACCCCAACCCCAGGGTACACACACACACACACACACACACACACACACACACACACACACACAAATCCTCTACTACCTAGCCACTTCCCCAGCCTGAATTCCATTGTACAATCAATCAAAGTCCCTGATAGCTTCATGATTGCAAGATATTTAAGCTGTTTACACAACACACAGCATTTCTAGTTAATACAGTTTACTTCAGACGCTTTTTTCAAGAATATATTTGCTCACTTTAAAACGTGCATCATACATTCACATACTTCTGCAAATAGAGAGTTCTGAAAATGATTCTCAATCAGTCTATTGAAATGCTCTTTAAGCCTGGATTTTTATTTTTTTTATAGGCAAATTCTGGAATACTCTGATGTACAACTTCCGAATCCCATACAACACATTTCAGTTATTATGAGAATAAGTCGACCTAACTTTGATCACAGCAATGGCAAGCCTTGTCTAGCTGTCCTTACAAGAGCATTGGCGCTTGCCTGAAGCCACAATATTCCATAAGACCAGAAATGCTTGGGAGGGTTCCCTTCTTGTCTTGATTGCTGGGCAGCCCTCCCCTCCCCATAGGTGAATGTTTAATGTACAGTAACACTCAGTTTCCAATGGGTTCTTAAATACAAAATGAGCTTATTTTTAAGATGATTTTTTTTTTCCCCCTTTGGAAAAAATTTTAACATATAGCCCAAACGATCCCTTAGGTTTGCTGAAGAAGCTTCTTAGAGATTTAGTTTGTATTCCCCAACCTATACCATGGCGTCTTCAATTGTGTGAACAAATGTGCTTTTCTTCTTCCGGTGAAATGTCCCCCAGCATCCATTAAGAGCCAACTCCATGTTCCAGCCGTCTCCTGTTCTGTTTCCATGGATTTGCCTGCTAGGGATATTTCAGGGCTGTGTCTCCTGCATCTGATTTCTCTCATGGAGCATCTGGAAACCCCGAGGCAGCAGCAGCATTTCTGTGAACGGCTTTAAGAGCCAGCTTTCACTTCTGTCCGCTGCCTTTCCTGGCCTGCCATGAGCTGTCTACATTGTATCCGTGTGAAATCACTGTGCCAGGACTGACTTCCAATAGAGCTCCCACAGGCCTGGCTGACAGCCTCAGTCACTAGGTTTCAGGCTGACTCTGGGGTCAGAGCAATAAAAGCACCCTCAAACTTTCCCAAGGTTTCCAGATTATAAAATAAAATGTGGGGAGCAAATTCAGGTGACAAATGACAGATAACAGAAAATCTCTCCTACGGTGAGTCAGTGGGCTTATCCTATTAGGGTTATCCTTCAGGTTCATTCCAAGTTGAACATTGGCTTTGGACCAAAAGAGACAGCCATGCTCATTCATTCAAGTATTCATACTTACAGCATCCATATTGCGTTTTCTTTTTTGTTAACAAAAACAGCATAATAAGAGCACACACTGTGGTGTGGTGTACCGGAAACAGCACTGGACACCAAATGAGAAGGTACTGCCACTGTTTACTTGCTAACATACATGACCACAGGCCAGTGATGGAATAGACCAAGCCTGCGACTCAAAGGAGAGCTTGTTCTAAATGTCAGCTCACATTACCAATTTGTTGCCAAGATTGAAGCCAAGAGGAAATCCAATAAGAGGAAATTCATTCATTAGATAAAGTTCTGTGTGAGCTGGACCATAGTCCCCAAATATTCACTAACATGTTAGCATCATGAATCTAATTGTGTCTCCTTAAATCTGTGTGCCAAAGCTTGAATTGTCTGTAGGATGGCCCTTGTAGACAGGGTCTACAAGGACTACAAAGCCTACAAAGGCTAAGTTAAATCTTAAGACGGGGGCTAAATCCATGGGTCTGATGTCCACATAAGAAAGGGAAAAGACACCAGACACCCCTCTCTCTCTGAACATGGCAAAGCCAGGAAGAGTGACCCTATGAGAAATGAAATCTGTCAGGAACTTGAACTTGTACTTCTAACTACCAATTGAGTGAGGAAATAGAATTCTGCCGTGGAGTTTTGTTTTGGTAGCCTTAGCAAACTAATTAGCAAATCGAATGTAAGAACTTCATCACGATTTGTCCTTCTAGTCCTTAAACATTACTCAAGACTTGTAAGATTATGATGAATTAATCTATGAAAAATAACGTTATTATCAGTAAATTAGTATACACAACAAACCCTAAAATGTTGCATCATTTCCATACGACCACCCAGATCATACCATACCTTGCTACCTGGTTATGATAAGGGAGTGTTATGCCCCATTTTTCTTTCTTATAAATGGTATTAGATTTAGAGAGAAGCAAAGAAAATTGGTCTACTACTGTGACAAGTAAGAAAGAAAATGGAACTTCAATTTACATTTCAAATGTTATTATCATTGTAAATTTTATTTTAAGCCTAAGAAAATGTATCAAAAAATTCCACGTCTTCCTGGGTTCATTCTATTTCTACTGGCCCAGGTGGAGATCATGCTAGTCCCTCATGGCCCCATCCCTCAAGGGTAAGAGAAACATTAGAAGCATTGTCATGTCAAGTCTAGAAGTGCTTCCAGGTTCAATGCTTGCCTCCTTCCCTGCCCATCCCCTCCGTTCTCCTCTCCATCTTTTTTTGTCCTTATCTTCCACAGTAATTTATAGTGCTTGTTCTTAAATCAGCTCCGTAAAGTATACACAGCAGAACTTTGAGAGGAATTCCTGACTTGGATTATGTATTTAAATTTCCAAGTTATTTTCTCACACAGTCTCAAAGACATTATTAAACCTTACAAACGCTCTAACACTCACCTCATTCAAATTTTCCTAAAAGAAATGAAAATGTCTTTTATGGTTGTTTATTCAGGTCCAAGTCCATTTGCAGATGCTGCTGTGCTGGGGCAGAAATGCCCGCTTGGTGATTTCACAGCCTTAATGCAAGTGATACCCTAGGGCTCAGTGGACACTCAGAGAACATTAGTCACACTCCAGATATTTATCAAACCCATCCACTTGACAAACACTGACTTATTCCTAGCTGTGAAAATATGAACAAGACACACCTTGGCTCTCAAAGGTTAAATCTCCAAAGTACTAAATACTAAAGGACCTGGGTGAATGTTACCCATCTGAGCCTGTCAGTCCCCAGAACTACTGAATTTTCCTGGCAGAAGTGTGATGGCTAGTCTTGGTTGTCAACTTGACTACAACTGGAATCAGCTAAAACCCAAGCAAATGGGAAGACCTGTGAGGGATTTGTCTTGGTGGAAGTCCCACCCTTAATCTTGATTATTTAAGGTCAGAAGACAACACTGTAAATCTGAGCCACACCTTCCTGGTGGCAGCCCACATAAAAGGACATGGAAAAGGGAAGCTTTTGCTTTGTGCCTGCCTGCCCTCACTCGTGCTGGCAAGTTCATCCATCCTTCTGATGAAGCATTCCTTAGATGGTATTGGCGCCTACTTCCTCAGGATTCCAAGTAGAATGAAGACTAGCTGAGACAGCCAGCCTTGTGGATGGATTGAGCAACTATCAAATGCTTGACATTTTCATCAGAAGACAGCCATTGTTGGACAATCAGAACCACAGTAGGTAAGTCACTCTAATAAATCCAACTTTAATGCATACACATTCAGTCTATCTGTTCTGTTCCTTTAGAGAACCCAAATTAGTACATAAAGCATCAACTAATTTTTTTTTGTATAGACAAAAATGCAGATTTAAGTGCCATTTCAAGAAGATTGGTAAACACATATGAATGTATTTTTATTTATTATTATTGCTGTTTCAGGGTGGCTGATGGTAATTTTTTTTTTTTTTTTTTGAGAAGAGAACTGGATTTTTAGGTTACCCTGTTCGATGACAAAATAATCAATTGCTGAGTAGCTTTCTGTCATCTAGAATGTTCAGAGTCTCCTTGCTAGACAGTTTGCTTGGCCCTCTCAGTCTTGTCTTTTTCAGACTCTTTCCCCAGCTCGAATTTTAGGCTCTGCCAAAGCCAAACAGTTTACACGTGCTGACATCTCCCAATGTCCACACTAAGACTTCTCTCCTTACCTTCCGCCAGCCTCTCCTCAGGCCCTTACTATGTAAGAGATGGTCCACCCTCTCTTCTTATACATCCCTTCTCCACTCATCAGCTACCTGTGGATCAGTGAATACCCAATGCAGGAGCTGAGCATGGTGGTACAGACATATAATCCCAGTACTGGGAGGCTGAGGCAGGTAGATCAGGAATTCAAGGCCAGTCCATCCCTACATAATGAGACTCAGGAAGGAAGGAAAGGATGGATGGAGGGAGGGAGGGAGAGAGAAAGAGAGGGAGGGAGAGGAAGAAAGGGAGGGAGAGAAGGAGGGAAGGGAAACCGAGTACCCAATTTAGGCTCTTTCCTCCAAAATGATTTCCATGATATCTGTGGACTTTGATGGTGCCCCTCTCTAGACCCCAGGGCATCAGGGTTCAAAACACAGTAAATTGTGCTTTAATAATTTGTCAATAGTCTGGTCTTACCTTCTCCTAAGCCAGACAAGAGCCTCTCTTGTCTGGTAAGGGTTGTTTGACTTGTGACTCAGTTTCCCTAAGGTAGAGCCAAAGGTCTACCGATAAGAGGCTTCAAGAAGTCCTTGACAGAATTCCTGGATTAAAAGGGAATTAAACTCATTGATAGTTTTGAAATTTTAAGAGGAAAAGGCCAAGTTGCTTAGATCTACTTTAGACAGACACGGTCAGATGGTCCTCATGTAATGTCAGAGCTAGAAGTAAATGTGGAGATTTTCTAGTGTAACCATTGCATTGGTGGCAGAAAAAAGTCAAAGCCAAGAGCACAACAGGGTTCATGAGCAATCCAGCAAGAGACAGGCAGTTGCTGGATGTGATCATTCTAGGAGGATTTGTTTGTTGTTTGCTTGCTTGTCTACGAAGGTACAGTGTGGTCTACACAAACACATGGTTCTGTGAAACCATAAACAGCTGTTGACTGATCCAGGTGGAGGACCCCAAATACCATCCAGTTTTTTTCCAGAATTTAACAATTTTAAAATTCCAAGTTCTATGTCCTGAGAAATCTTAAGACTTCCTCAGTTCCTAAAAGTTGGGATAACAGTTGATTCCTCTCCCTGGAGCTGGGAAGGAAGGAAGGGAGGGAGGGAGGGAGGGAAAGAAGGGAGGAAGGAAGGAAGGAAGGAAGGAAGGAAGGAAGGAAGGAAGGAAGGAAGGAAGACAACGGTTCTTAAAATGGAACAGAAAAAAATTATATCCTTGAAAGCAAGCAGCATCTTCAGGCAAAGTCATATTTTATACAAAGTGACCAAACAGGGAGAGAGTTAGGAGAGAAGAATCCCTGACTTCACTTCCCCCACTTTTAACTTAGCTGAGGCTCAGCATTGAGTTCCCTGTGAGCCAAATTCACTTCCAATCAGGGTCCCCAAAGGACCAAGAATGGTAGATAGCATGCTCACAGGGGCAAGCAGAGTACCCAAGCCAGCCTACAGACACAAAGATTAGCCAAAACTGTCTCGACCACCTCGACCAGCAAGGAAGACGAGACACCAGGCTCTTCTTTCAGCAGTTTATTCAGGAACCTTGAACGATCTTCTGACTTCTGACCCTGGGGAAACCCGCTCACAGCCTTAAGTAATCACTGGGTAGCCAACCCTGATACACCACGTGGGCACTACCAATAGGTCCAGTAAGCAAGCCAGATTCTCAGCCTTAGCCAATTAAGGAGTTGTTTATCACAGAGAGCGCTCACTGTGGGGAAGGTGGAAGCCGGCGCCATCTTTGAGGTGCAGCTGTACGCAGCTCTCTACAAAAACCAAGACTTCCAACTCTTTGTCCAGTCTAGACTTTACAAGCCCCATTCCAAGAAAGAAGACAGTGTTTCCCAAATTCTCAAACCATACTCATCATACTTTTCTAATATATGCACTGAAGAGAGTCTGGGACAAAGGAGTATATTGACTTTCTCACCTTTCCTTAGCCTGCTGAGCACCTGGTGACCCTATGGATACTACCTCTAATCTATAGGATAGGAGTCCAAATGTACAATGCAGTTGCTTCCTCAAATGCTACCAAAGAATTCCACTCACGAAAAAAAGGATTTTGTGTGCGTGCACTTAAGATCCCTTTAGACATCTGGACAGAGGCTGAAGAAGGCTGGCACAGGAAAGAACCTCCAACTGAGCACTTTATCTTTATGCTCAGACACAATCATGGTTTGAATAGGAAATGACCCCTACAGGTTTACATTTTGAATGTGTGGCCCAAAGCTGGTGGCATTACTTTGGAAGGTACTAGAAACTAAAAGGTGGGTCTAGCTAGTATGTCACTAAAAGCAGGTGTTTGAAGTTTATACTCACCCTCTGCTTGATGGGTCTGCATGATGTGAACAGTCTCTGTGCATGTCCCCACTGCCATGAAATGAGTCAGTTCAGTTCCCCTCTCCTCCACTATGATGGTCTGGGCTCTCTGAAAACATGAGACCAAATAAATTCTTCCTTGTCTAAGTTGTTTCTTTCAGGTACCAGGGCCACAGTTACACATCTCTAATTGGTATAGAAGCCCTCAGCCTGTCCCCACCAAATACTTGGTGGACTCTGCATGCCCTGCAGTTCCCTGTTGCACACTAGGACTTCACAGCCCAATTTCCTCTTTCTCTTCTCCCCTTCTTCCCTCACAGCATATAAGCAGCCTCTCACACTGTGGGTTGAGCAGCTTTCCCTTTCTCTCCAAGCCTCTGCTGTGCCAATCAGTACCCACCCTTGACATTGCCCCCTCCTCCTCTAGCGAATTCTGTCCCCTGGAACACTGCCTCCCTGTGATGGGGTCTGCTGCCTTGTCTGGTTGGGAAGGCAGTTGACTTCAGTGTAATCATTTAAGAGGTTTATTAATCAACTTGCATAAGCCCACATCCTTGGTTCTCTTGTCTCATGGAATTCAGTTCTTCCTCCGAACATGTCACAGTGCATTACCCTGCCAGAGTTAGCACATTGGAACATCTTGTCATCGCGCGAGTGGCATCTCTGTGGTATAACAGAGCTCATCTTTTTCTTTCAGAGGCATATTCTGGCAGCTATGATCTTGACTTTAAAATTACATTGCAGTGAATCTTTCTTCATATGCACTGTCTGTCTAAAAGTAATTTTGCTTCCTAAGTCCCATAAGATGTTCTATCTTTAAGAGTTATATTCAAAATAGCTAATGCATATCTAAACCTTTCCCCAATTTTGTTTGCCTTTAATTTAAGCAAAGTTCTGAACGAAAGGCCAAGTTCTTCAACGCATGCTCAGAGTACCCAGAGTAGCTTATTTCAACCACTCCTGGCTCCAATGTGGACAGGCAAAGGGAAGAGAAAGGGCTTGGCCCAGAGAGCTAGGCACTAGAGCCTGGTTTGTACTGTCTTATTTTAGACAGGAAGATAACAGCTGCCACAGCACCCACTCTCAGTGACACAGGACACGCAGGAGCTCCAAAATCGAAGCCTGGGAACTTTGACATCACTGTTGAGTTACATATCATAAACGATGGGATTCCAGAGCTCCTGCTTGTTTTCCTTAATCCAGACTCGAGCGTCATACAGCTGAGTGTCTTATTTGTGATCCTGATTTTTCTTTTTTCTTTTTTCTTTTTTTTTTCTGCTCAATTTGGTCTGTTCTAAAGATGGTTATGAATTAGCCAACTGTGGTAACCCCAGGACTCAGGAGGCAGAGACACCAGGACATCCACAAGTTCTAGAGTCAAAGATGATGTACACAGAAGGTTCCAGGCCTGCCAGAGCTACACAACAAGACCCTGTCTCAAAACAAAGTAAAAATAGTGTAATGGATTAAACACCATTTGAAATTATGTCTCTTCTGATCCCGTTACCCACTCTTCTTCCATTCATTATCTAAAATCCATGTATTTCTTTAATATTATAGGCCAGACATGGAGAGTTAAAGAGACATAACAGAAGGGGCCTGCTACTGGTCAAAAGCATGAGGCTTTAGCTTTGTGTGTGTGTGTGTGTGTGTGTGTGTGTGTGTGTGTGTGTACCTTGACAATAGAGCTTTAGGTGCTGTTGGATTATAATTAGATTATAATTATAGAAATACCACCCACAACACCTTCCTGAGAGGAGAAACAGTATATAATCTACGGATAACTCACATCTTCAATCTGGAATCTCTATCATTCTTTTAAGCAGCAAGGTCTTCCCCTCACAGTCACAAGATGGCTGTCATGCTTGTAGCCATTTTGCATAACCTTAGTCGAAGGCAGGAAACAGGTGGGCAGTGAGGAGAGTTAAAGAGAACATGGTTCTTTTTATCTCTGAGGCAAAAATTCCCCATCCCACCTTCTGTGCACTCCCTCTACTGTCTCATTGCCTTGAACTAGGCCACACTTAAATATCTAGTTTCCAGAAAGGATGGGAAGAGGGCAGATTTGTCAGCCCCTGGAGAGGTGGGTAAAGCAGGAAAGAAGGTTGTTAGGCCCGGGTGGGGTGGTGGCTGTTTCTGAAAACTTTATCTAAGGCAGCATCTCATCAGAAAATCCTCTACAGTTGCTCTGCCCAAGCCTGTTTCAGAGCCTGGTGGCTCTCTAAAATATAGGTGAATGAATATCAAAGCCAATCTGGGTCCTGCCTGATTTGGATTGTGACTGATAAAAACCTTACTATAAGGAAATAATACAAAAAAAAAAAAAAAAAAAACCCTAGAAAATGGAATCTGGGAGGCAATTTGGAAGAGCTTAAAGCTGTTGGACCAACAATATCCTAGGCCTTCCATCTCTCAGAAGATCTTCTAATAAATCAAAACTGGAAGGGTGAGCAGAAAGCCTTTCACTAATTCACATGCCCAGAATTAAGAAGAGAGAGTCTTGATGAATTTAAATGAAAACACAAATGGATGACAGTCTTTGGGATCTCTCATTTCCAGAGATCTCCCTGCCCTTCCAGGACCTACCCTGAGCCCCATTCCATGAGCACAAGCTGCAAGCTTTGTACCCTAAAACAGAATTAGTCACTGCAGAAATTAAGCTCCAGCTTAACAATAAGCATCCAGTGACTCACAGAGGCACGCACCATGAGAGAAAATGTCACAGACTTGGCAGATAGAAATGTCTGCAAGAAAACATTCCAGTAGAATGTACTGAAACACAGAATCAACGCAGCAAGCCAAGCTTTGCAAAGCAGCCCCAGCACGGGGCTGTTGGGAATATATATGATACTTAAAATAAAATTCCAAATGTGCACCTCTTCACTTATGTGTATAAACGATACATGTGGTATGATAGCTACCATGCAAAGCAAATTCAGGTGAGAGATAGTTCTGATCAGCTGGAGTGGGGAAGTTATTCTCTACTAAAGATTCTCCATCAGTTTGTCTGCTTATCCTGCTCAGAGACGAAGACAGTCAAATCCAATGTCTTGTCATTTCTCTGCAGTTTGACAGTCCACACACTTGTCGTCCAGTCGGCTAATGTATGTAGAACCAGAGAGCCATCATCAATGTGTCCTTTGTGTTTTTCTCTGAGTGAAAGAAACTTGCTGGAATGTGTGAAGGAACTTAGGAAATTGAAGCAAGAAAAAAAAAATGGGAGTGAGCCAAGGAGAAGCCCTATGCAAGAGTTGGGGGGACTGCACAGAGCATGAAATGACACAACATGTTAGTTAACCCAGGGACCCCAAGAGCCTTTACATGGAGTGAATGCTATCCAGAACCCTCAGACACCCCGAATTCTGTCCCACTATGGAACTGATAAGGGTCCATGCCCTACTTCAAGTAGAATGTTCTGAGGCAGGAAAAGTTTCCTCCCTCCATGGACATTTGTCTGTTTCCAGAGTCATTTTTTCACTGCTTCTCTGAGGGGTGGGGAATCACTAGCAAGCCTCATAAGTAGGGTGGCAATAACTCTGAGCACTGTGCAAACCATCCACCCCAATGCCAACAGCCCCTATGTGAGAAGACATGCCCTGGACCACAAAGGAAAGTCAAAGTTGAGACAGGAAGGGCATCATTTTACCCATCTCATCCTCATCTGAACTCTCTAAGTTACTCTTACAGTAATAATTGAAACCCCCTGGTTTAGGGGAATCCAAGCAATCACATAACTTAGGAGAGTCCAGCCCTGCAGCCATTTGGAAACCACTGAGTCCACTTTGGTGGTCAACTCCTTCTAAGAGTCAAGGTAAGTCTAGAACATTCTTGCAGGGTGAGTTCTGAGTACATTTGTTCCAATAGAACACTTCCTTGGAGAATCTGTCCTGAGTCCCATGAGTTGGAAGCAAAGGGTAATCAAGCAGTCTTTGAAAAGGGGATTTTTCTCCAGCTTAATATCAGGATTTGTTCCTGAATCTTAGGGTAGAATGTAAAACTGTTATTGGGAATGAAAACATTAAAAATTAATGGTTAGAAACATTATGAGTAATGTTAGTTACTTTCTGAAACACTGTATGTACCAACTGGGGCAACTGTATCTTCCACTCAATGGTCGATACTGAGAATGGACACACAGGTCTGATGGGTTAGCCAGACCATCTCATATCTGGAAGATATCATGTACACAGAGCTGAGAGCAAAGAGTGCCAAGGTTGGCTCAACTTCAGTCTCAGAAAAGTACATGAACGCTGTCCCTCGTCTTCCTCTGGTTTCTGTCTTATTCTCGCATTGTTGGCAGTATTGGAGGGCAGGA